>NW_015168688.1:183954-193926 GCF_001447785.1 Gekko japonicus
GGGCTCTGACAGAAACGGCTGTTTTACAAGAAGAGGTCTTATCAGGGCTACGGCTTGCCCAAGGTCATCCAGCCAGGTGCAAGGGGAGGAGTGGGGAATCAAACCCCGTTCTCCCAGACCAGGGCGAGGGGGGAGAGAGAGAGCTGCAATCTGCTCTCCCACCCCTTCTTAAACTACTCCCCACATCTGGGGACTTTGGATTCTCTTATGCACTGAGTCCCCCTTGAGCGCACAAAGAAGGGCGCCGATTGGATTGGCTGGCAAAGTTGTAAAAAGAAAGGGGGGGGGGAGAGAGAAGCTGCCGAGCTCTGATGGAATCCTGAACTGGGATGTATGTCCCCTGCGCCGTGCAAGGTTTACCTCCCCCTTTCCCCAGCTTCCAACTTTCTCCCCTCCCTGTGCCCTGCACCTCTTCAAAAAGGTCAAGCCGCGTCCTCCATGGTGAGCAACTAGTAATGAGATTATTGCAGCAACTTTCCGTGGGGGGGGGAAGGGCAGGAGTTTAGAAAGTAGGAAAGGAGTCAGTCGGGGTTTTAAGTTTGGAGATGTAATAGATGTCTATAAATGGGTGGGGGTGGGGAGGAGAAACTGTTGCTGGAACTTTAAAAGGCTGCAAGCTGTGGTTGGCTGGTAGCTAGATTTGAAGTAACATGTGGCATTAAAAGGGGCAGAGCTGGAGGTAGCATTTCCATCTCAGTGAAGTCAAAGCAGCTAACTCTCCAGCTTGCGGTGTAATTAGCAAACCGAGCACTCGCTCCCCTTCCTCCCCTCCCATACACACTCTCTCTCTCTCTCTCTCTCTCTCACACACACACACACACACACACACACACAAACAATCTAAGCATTCTTCCATGGGGGGGGGGAAGAAAACCAGCCTTTTTTCTTCCCATTCCCCTTGGGGTGATCGCCCTTTGCAGAAGCCAGCAACAGCTCTTCTCCAAAACTTAACAGAGGAGGGGGACGCCTTCTGCTTCCTCCTCCTGCACATGAGCCCTCCGGCTTCTGTTTGGCAGCTGGGGAAGGTAAGCTGTTTGGTCGGGGTGCCCCCAACGTTTGTGAGGTTTAAGGTGCCGGTCAGTAAGTGTGAGATACTACAATGTACAAGTGTGGATGGGAGAGTTGGAAGGGGTCGACCTCAGCGAATGTACCTCAATGTACCTCAATCAGATTGAGGACATTTTTAGCAAAGGCCAGTTTAGGAGTACCCTAATTAAGTTAATAACAATTTACCTACCTATATAGTTTAAGTTTAAAAAATTCGGCTCTCAAAATAAATTTCAATCATTGTACTGTTGATATTTGGCTCTCATGACTAATGAGTTTGCCCACCACTGCTTTAAGTTATTGCTAGATTTTTAAAGAAAGTTGCAGAAGGAGAACCAAAGACTCAGACAGCTAGATAGTCTCCATTCTCCTAGATGGTTTGGAATCAGAACTCTATGGCAGAAGATCCCAAAATGGAAATTTTGTTCACTTACAGTGAATTACCATCTTGGTGATTCAAGAGTGGAGCAATCTCCACTAATGGGAAGCTCCTCCCTGAAGGGAGTCAGGATTGCTAGCCTTTTTTGGTGACTCCAGATGAGACAAATATCCAGACCAATCCAGAGGCAATCCAATCCCTCTCCCCCACTACAAAACTCACTAAAAAGCCCTAAATATCCATTAGGAAAACAGAAACCAAGCTTGGGGAAAAAACCAAGGACACAGAGAGAGATAGGTACAGCCCACCAGGCTCAAACTAACTAAATCTGGAACCAGAGTCGGAGCAGCTATCCCCTCAGAGGTCTCCGCAAGGTTCTCCCTCTAGGACTCCCAACACGGGCTGATTACATTGTCTCACCCTAGGCCCACCAAGAAGGGAAATTCACAGTATGTGAACAAACTTCGATTCTCCAGTGGTCCAGGGTGGGGCAGTCTTCACTAATGAAATATAAAAAAGCAGTGTATCCTTGCATGGACAAACTGACTTGTCATTCTGTCAGAGCCTACTGAAAGACTCTTTTACCAGAGGGATGCATCGCTGATGCCACTTTATCAGTGTGATAATAGCATATGAATGTGTGCATGGACTTCCAGATTGCTGCTTTACACACAACTTCTGAGGATAGGAATACTTGCCATCCCCTAAGAAAATGAGCTGTAACCCCACACTGGAGGTTTCAATTCCCTTGCCAAGGTGGACATGGAACCTCTAGCTAAGGAGGCCCATCTCAAGGACACAAACATGGACTCAGACTTCCTGAATGACTGAGCTCTAGCCATATAAAAACTTAGGGCCCCTCTTACATCCAAGGAACACCATTTCTCTTTATTATGTATGCTTGGGATTGGAGCAAAAAGAAAGGTAGAACTGTTTCCTCAGATTTATGGAAGGAGAAGCTCACTTTGGGAATAAATGCTGGGTCCATGTGCAGCAGAACCTTATCAATACTGAAAATACAGAGATCCTTGTTTACTGATTGAGGCTGAAGCCGCCAGGAAAATGGTTGGAGAAAAGGAAACCCTCTATTGAGGCTCACAGAACTGCAGCTGAGTCCTCAAAGTTTCTGTGCAAGGCAAAGTCAGTCCTCTTGTCGCACAGATCCTTAGGGAGTCTGTCTGTTTCAGCCAGGCTCACTGTGTTGGACCTCAAATATGCCACCAGGGTGTATAGACACTGGGAGCTTCAAGTAGTTCACCATTTGCTGGACCAGTGAATAAAAGTGTGAAATGATGCAATGGTTGGCCTTTGGTCTAGCTGGTGCCTCCCACTCTGCCCTGACCACTTTGTCAAATACAGATGGGAATGGAATTTCTGAAGAAGATGTACCCATGGGAGAGAACGCTCTTGCTGAAACTACTGGACAGGCAGGATCAGGTTCCTCTCCCTCTTTCTTACTGCTGGTAATCTACGGGATGCACAGAACCTTGAAAAAGATTGTAAGAAATATTCTTCTGGGAAAAGGCAAGTTTGTATTATAGTCACAATCAGTGTTCCCATTAAGCCGAGTTAGTGTGAGCTAACTCACAGTTTTTTAGCCTCCGGCTCACACATTTTTGTCTCAGCTCAGGAAGGATGGCTCCAGAGCAGACTAATTTATGTAGTAGCCAAATTGCTCGCTCATAACTTTAATGCCAGTAGCTCATAAAGTAGAACTTTTGCTCACAAGACTCCACAGCTTAGAGGGAGCATTGGTCACAATGGGTTCCTCCTCTGAGAGTTCTCTCTCCTCCTTGGCCAAGAAAGAGTTGGAAAGCTTTGATACTTGAGACTAAATCCATCAGAGGGCTATGGCTCTTGAATTATGGCCTAGGATGGGAATCTCATTCCGTAGGCCCCTACATCTTTTGGGGGAGGGGGAGACTATGTGGTCCTGTCACCCTCTCCATGCACGTTATGGGATCCCACTAGGCAATGTGAGTGGCTTCTACTTTTAGATTTACATTTATGTTTTCTTGTGCTTTTTAGATCCAGCAGACTGGGTTGATTGCTCCCAAAGATTAGCCATGGCTACAGAAATGAAAGCTTGGAGCTCCTTTGGCATTCCACCCTTAATCCAGGTAAAAGAATAAAATGTGCATCTCTACTTGATAGATCATTTACCAGGGTGTCCCTCTGTGTTTTTGGGCTTGTACAGGGAAAGACCCACTCTCTAGCTGGTGAAGGAGAGGAATCCAGCATCCAGCATCAGAGAGTTGTCTAATCCTGCGGTGGTTGTCTGTGTGCCTGAATTGGACAAACTCATATATGCCACCATCTTGGCTCACTTTCCCACTCTTTCTGTGCTTTGTGGGGGGGGAGAAGAAGCTGTAGCTTTACCTAAGGCCTCTTCCTGCCCCCTCCACACCTCTCCTCTGGGCAAAGGGACCACTACCCTGTCCAGACCTGAAGTGGAGTTTATCTGGCCTGCGTGCAAGAAGAGAGCATGGCCTCTGCCAGTTTGTGTGGAGACAGGGCACAGGTGGCAGAGCTCTTATAGGTGCTACTATAGCCACTCTCCTCCATCCCAGCCAGGAGCAGGGGCAAAAAGGCCCTTTTCTGCCCTATGGAGAGTGGGGGGGTGAGAAGGTACTGCCCTGTCCATGACTAAGGCCTGACTTATCTTGTTCAAGCAGGAAGGGGGAGGTACAGTTTTGTTGCCAGCTTCGGACCAGAGGGGAGTGAAAGTGATGCGGTCCCTACTACCAATGCTCCTGTTGTTCCTATTTGGACTAGAAGCAACCAGGGAGCCCCTAGTCAAAGCATGGAGTCTCCATGGTCTTGCTTTCTTCCCCCTGAAGGTGGTGGGATCAACTCCATTAGAGGCATGCATACCCTGACCTTGGGCAGCAACACACCAAAGCACTTTCTGACACAAATATGGGAGGGAGACCGAATAAGAAAAGGCTATGGAGAAAAGGAGTCACTGTGCTCTTTAATGAGCACAGCTGGCAACGACCAGTCTGCAAACCAGATAGGGCTGAAACTAGGTGATTGTTTGAGAAGTCTTTCCCATCCAGAGTCACCAAAAAAGGCTACCAACCCTGACTACCTCCACCATCGACCACCAGAGAAGTCTAGTTCCCCACTAGCATAATTGAAATGTTCAGAATGATCATGTAAAATCATCACAGAAGTCTTGAAATAGATTCCTAAGGTTACAAGTCACCAACTTAATATGCCAAATGCATATGGTAACTCACCAACTTAATATGCCAAATGCACATGGTAAGTATGGCATGTAAAAATAGAAATCTCCCAATAATCAGTAAATCATTTAGACTAGCCCTGAGATATTCAAGACTTGGCATATAATCTGCCAACCCCAGACACACCTTAAACCATTTTAGGTTTGAATGAAAAACAGAGACCATTTGACCTGTTCCTTAGTAAAACATTGGAAAATGAGTAGTTTTCTAGTTTAGGACAAACCTAAAACCATTTCCCAATTTAAAATATTCCTAAAACCACAGATAATTTTGGAAACTAAGTTATGGCAATAGAGTAACACACTGGTTCCACAATTTAAGCTTTTTTAAAAAAATAATCACTTACTTATCTAGAATGTGTGGATCTTCAGGACTTTTATTTTCATATTCTAAAAGCTCAAGAAAGCTCTGCATATACCTGAAACAGATAGGAACAGAACACTTCACAAATAACTATTCATTGAGAAGCCACAGAAAAATACATGCATTTTCTAAAGAAGCAAGAGAAGAGATTTTGTTTGTCCTTTAATTAAAAATGGCCCTAAAACTCTGGAGTTCATGAAATCTGCAAAGACTGTGGACTAGAGCTGTGTTCGCAGGGCAACAATTCTCTGATGTGGATTGGTTGCAGCTGCAAATGTGAAAGAATAAAAGTATCCACATGGATTTTTCCTCCATGATTTCCCCAGTTAACCCCCTCATGGCTGTCATCCCTCCCCCCCACCACCAGAGGGACATTTGCTGTTTTTTTAAAACACTGATAGTTGCTATATCACTATAGCACTGTAATGCTACAGCAACTAGCAATTTTTTTAAAAGCTGACAAAAAGCCTGGCAGCTGCATATGGGATGGCAGTGGCCACAAGCGGATGATGGCAGGAGGTTCAAAAATGCACATCTTCCTGTTTACACCCTATGCACACCTGCTTGGGTTATAGTCTTCAAAATTACAGTGTACATAATGTACCATAACTGTTGAACAGCGTATCTACCATAACTGCAGATATTCTCTCTCTCATGGCACAAAAAAGCCCTGTAGTCAGCTTAAGTTTCTAAATTTCATCTTCTTCATTTATTAACAGTACATTAAAACTTTGTCATAGCTTTCTCAATGCATGTTTTCAACAGTTCCAACAGCACAGGTTCTTAAACTGATATTTAAAACATCTCCAACCAACTGGTCAACTAATCTCTTCCTTTATTCCATATTTGGTTTCCTCCTACTGTTTAGCATACTGCTAAATTCTTTAGAAATAGCAAAATATAGCAAAAAAGGAAGAACAAGAGATCTGTTCCACAAGATCCAAGAAATCAAAGGGAAATTTAAAGTACAGTTAAGCATGCTGAAAGATCAACATGGAAATACATTAACTGAACAGGACAAAATAAAGATTGGAAAAATAGACTGAAGAATTATACAGAAGAGATGAAAGGATAACATATTCTTTCCAAGAAGGATCTTTTGAAGAACCACCTATGGCTTTATAAAGTGGTGAAAGCTGCACTGAGAACAATTGGCAGAAACACATCACCAAGAGTCGATGGGATATCAATAGAGTAATTCCAAACCACAGAAGCAGAATCCATCAAAATCTTAACAAGAATATGCCAATAAATGTGGAAAACAAAACAATAGCCCACAGATTGGGAACAATCAATCTACATTCCAATTCTGAAAAAAGGAGATGTCAAAGACTGCCACAACTATCAGATTACCACATTAATTTCTTACACAAGTAAAGTAATCCCACAACAAAAACTGTTAGCATATATGGAATGAGAACTGCCAGATATTCAAGCTAGATTCAGGCAAGGAAGAGTGTTGGATCCCAAGCATTCAAAATAACTCTACGTTGAAAAGCAAAGCAAGGTTTATTTCAAAGCGTTGGTTTAACCAGAACAGGACATTGTTAGGAATAACTACAGGTCACCAGGGAAGGCATAATATAGACATTTGAACCAGGTAAGGACCAATGAGCCCATTTCCCGCTGGCGGGAATAGAACATACAATCCGCGCCCATTGCATGGGAACGTAACAGTTCTATAATATCAACACAGGTTCAGTTCACATGCTAGATACCCAAAACATTCTAGGCGAAGCTTTCCTCCCACAACCATCTGCACGACCTTGGCGAGTTCCGCGGACTACATAACATACTCAAGCAAACAAGGAATGAGAGGGGGGGCGAAGGATACTAGACAGGAACCGGAATGACAATGGCAGCTAGCTGACATACTGCCCCCTCAAAAATACTATAGGAGAATAAAATCAGGAGGGGGGGAGAATTGGATTAAAATATGACATATAAATAGGACTAATTAGGTTCTTGTCTAGAGCTAGTTTGGGGTAGTGGTTAGGAGCACGGACTCTAATCTGGGAGAACTGGGTTTGATTCCCTACTTCTCTACATGCAGCTGCTGGTGTGACCTTGGGTCAATCACAAGTTCTTTCAGAGCTGTTCTCTCACGAACAGTTCTTGGAAGAGCTCTATGAGCCCCACCTACCTCACAGGGTGTCTGTTATGGGGAGGGGAAGGGAAAGGAGATTGTAAACCGCTCTGAGACTCCTTCAGGTAGTGAAGGGTGGGGTATAAATCCAATCTCCTCATTGCTTTACTATTGTAGAATTTCCTGCAGCTGAGCAGGTCACATGCCTGGCATCAAGTTTCCAACAAAGATCAGAAAGATGCCTCTAGAAACATGAGATGTGTTGGCCCTTCCCCATTTGTGTTCAGTACGTTCTACATGGAGATATACTGCCTTTGGATATGGAAGTTTCGTTCAGCTATGTTGGCTGTTAGCTGCAGACTGATCTCCATGCACTTGGCCAATCCTTTAAAAGTCATCCCCAAGTTTTTGACCAGCCCACGTCTTGCGATAGTGAATCCTGCTTGCCAGTAATGCGCTCGTGACAGGTGTTCTGCTGCCTGTCCACTTTACTGGGCAGCGTCAAATTATAATACTGTGTGAGAAGGAGAAGAATTCCTGTATATACAGTGTATAACTTTTATAGGATGGTTTTATAAACTGGCATACGTGTACTGGTACACAGTCATCAATTATCCTCTGCATAATAAATGAAGTTTAGACTGGCTTTTTAGCTGTGCCCTTTTCTTGGCTGGCCCCACTAGATCTTTGGCCAGTTCTGGGACTGTGTGCTGCATTGTGAGAAAATATATTTGGGGTGGAGAATGCTGTGCAGCAACAAATACACTTTTACAAATTAAATGTGAAGTTGGTTGTGTTCTGGGCAGCACAGAAATGGTGTGCCGTGACGGTACTTGGGCTATTCGGCCGGGCTGCACTCCTAGCAAAGACTTGACAGTTTGGGGGTTGGAGCTGGTACACTTTTGCCTGTAGTCAGTCCTTTGTTGCTTGGGTGAAACCTTTTTAGATGGGCTGTCTTGACACCTTTTTTAATGCCTGGAAAATACAACATGACTTCCACAATATCAGAGCTCTGGACCAGCGCATTAATTTTTAATTTGTAAGAAGTGCATCAATGTTCCTGCTGTGAGACTTGAGCATGTTGATCTAGAAGTGTGGGAAACAGTGGTCAGGGTCCAAAGAGAGATGAAACCAGTATTGCGAGTCAAGGGGGAGTTGACATTCTACCCCTCAAATAACAAATGTTTTCCTCCTCTTGCCTTGCCCCCTCCCCCCAGCAATCAGATGCTGCACAGCAGAACTGCATTTTAGTTATTTAGCTATTTATACCTCACTTTTCTCCCCAATGAGGACCCATTCTTCCCCTCTCCATTTTATCCAACAACCCTGTGAGGTAGGCTAGGCTTGAGAGTAAGAGGCCCAAAATCAACTGGTAAGTTGCCATTGGCAGAGTGGGGATTTGAATCTGAGTCTCCCAAATCCCACTCTAACCCTCTACCCACTATGACACACTGTGGAGTATGAAAAACAGTGCAATGCTGTAAGTGAGAGACCAGCCGATCAAAGGCCCCAGTCACACGCGAGGAATTGGGCAGGGAGAGGGAAGGAACGGATGCGCGGCAAATGGGCGCGATCCCACAGCAACATCTGGGAAGCGTTGCCTGCCCGTCACCGATCCGTCCCCCCCGCCCAAAACCCTGCACCAAAAAAGAACCACCTCCCTGGGTGGTTCATCTGGAAAGGCCGCGTTAACTGCGGCCGTGGGATCGCCGGCGCATCCCCGGCTCCTGGCCGAACTGCGCATGTGTGAGCATGCGCAGTTCGCCAGCCTCCCCCTCCCACCATCGCTTTCTTCCCGGCATCTGATCATGCCGGGGAGCAATGGCGCCGCGGCTCAGGGGATCCGTGGGATCCCGCCGCGGTGTCTCTAGTTTGGTGTGGCTCAGATGAGCCGCACTTCTGCCGTCCTTTTTCCTGCCGTGTGGCAGGAACCGAAATGAGCTTTTGTTTATACTTTTCCTGATTCCTTTTCTCACCTTGATGATTTCTTTTTATTATTAAACAGCATCATAGGCATAGGGATGAAGACATCCAGATGATACGAAAGAGACTACCTAGATTGCTCAGCCTCATGCATCCATTCATGAAAGGAGACTTAAGCCCAGTAGGCATGCAGATGTGTCCCAGTGGCTAACAAAGATATTTTCATGGCTCATGTTTCATTCATGCTTTCAGAGTCTGAGGGACCAGTATTGAGACACTGACCCAAAGTTTACCAGTTTGCCTAGTGTACTTTGCTTTTACATACCTATATATTTTGCCCTGAGACAGAAGCTGGCATGGTATAGCCCAATCTCAGCAGATCTTAGAAGTTAAGCAGGATCAGAACTTGGAAGGGAGACCACCAAAGAAGGCTCTGCAGAGGAAGGCAGTGGCAAACCACCTGTGCTTCTCACTTGCCTCAAAAGCCCCTTGCTGGGGTTGCCATACGTTGGTTGCAACTTGACATACATATGTATATATCCAGCCTATCTTCTGTCATGGAACTCAAGGCTGCTTTCATGGGGTTTCTAAGAGGTGACCCATTCAGGCACTGACTAGACCCAGACCTGTTTGGCTTCAGCATGGTTGCCATGCTATTTGCCTTCCAACCATCTCCTAGGATCCAAAAACAGGATGGTTAATGGCTGAAATTTAAATAGTTGGTGGCAATGCTCCCTCTAAGCTGTGGAGTCTAGTGAGAAAAAATTCAACTTTGTGAGCTACTGGCATTAAAGTTGTGAGCGAGTGATTTGGCAACTGCATAAATTAGTTTGCTCTGGAGCCATCCTTCCTGAGCTAAGACAAAAAACGGAGAGCTGGAGGCTAAAAAAACTGTGAGCCTTGCTCACACTAACTCAGCTTAGAGG
>NW_015168688.1:195412-205995 GCF_001447785.1 Gekko japonicus
CAGCCCTTGCGGGCCCGGTGGTGGAGGTGCTTGTGGCTGCTGGAGGGGAGGTTGTAATCCATGCGTGGCTACCAGGGTGGCAAAACGCATATCCAGCATCTGGGGAATGGTGTCGAACACGTCGGTCACCGTTCTCATCAGCTGTTGTACCGACTTCTCCAAGTCTTCCAGCCGTTCTTCATCGGGGTTGTAAAACCTCTCATTGGAGTCTCGCTCTCTCCGCCGCGGCTCTTCCTCCAGCGCCCACATCTCCTCGTCCCGGCGGGACGCCCTTCCCGATCTCCGGGATTCCGTTTCTGGGTACATTCCCCTCTCAAACAGGCTTTCGCGGAGTGCGCTGCCTCTATGGGAAAATGTCTCTCTCGTCCCTTTTGCATCAAAACGGGACCAATCATACGTATCTCCCTCGGCTGGGCCCCACTTCCCTGGGGTGGGTGGCGGCCACGGAAGATAATCCATTCGCGGGATCGCTCCCCCGATTGCTCCTGTCAGTCCAGAATAAGTCACCGGTACTTCAGCAGCCGTGGTGACTAGCGGAGCAGTCGAAACCGGAGTTGCCTCCGTAGTTGGTGGGTTCCCCTCAGTCCCACTCATGACGGCCGTCAGAATTGGGACGATAGAGAAAGTAGATTCCTAACAAAATGTTGGATCCCAAGCATTCAAAATAACTCTACGTTGAAAAGCAAAGCAAGGTTTATTTCAAAGCGTTGGTTTAACCAGAACAGGACATTGTTAGAAATAACTACAGGTCACCAGGGAAGGCATAATATAGACATTTGAACCAGGTAAGGACCAATGAGCCCATTTCCCGCTGGCGGGAATAGAACATATAATTCGCGCCCATTGCATGGGAACGTAACAGTTCTATAATATCAACACAGGTTCAGTTCACATGCTAGATACCCAAAACATTCTAGGCGAAGCTTTCCTCCCACAACCATCTGCACGACCTTGGCGAGTTCCGCGGACTACATAACATACTCAAGCAAACAAGGAATGAGAGGGGGGGTGAAGGATACTAGACAGGAACCGGAATGACAATGGCAGCTAGCTGACAAAGAGGCACTAGAGATACATTGCAAATTTACATTGGTTACTAGAGCATACAAGAGAACTTCAGAACTTCATCTTGTGTTCATAGATTACAGCAAAGCTTTTGATTGTGTGGGTCATAAAAACGTACAGTTGGCTTTATAAGAAATAGGTTTGCCACAATGTCTGATTTTGATGTACAACCTGTACTCTGGACAAGAGGCTACTGTTAGGACAGAATATGGAGAGACAGAATGGTTTCCAATTGGCAAAGGTGTCAGAAAAGGATATATTTTAACTCCCTATCTCTACAATCTATATGCAGACCATCTCATAAGGAAAACGATTAGATTTAGATGGTGGAGTGTAAACTGGCAGAAGGAATATTAATAATCTAAGATATGCAGATGATACCACATTGCTGGCAGAAAATAATGAAGACCTCAAATGACTCTTCATGAAGGTTAAAGGAGAAAGTGCCAAGAGGATTACAGCTGAACCTCAAGAATTACTGGGGAATTACACAAATTTATGGCTGATGAGGAAGAAATCAAAATTGTTCAACATATTCTACTCCTGAGCTCCATCATCAACCAAAAGGGAGACTGTAACCAAGAAATCAGAAGGCGACTGAGACTGGGAAGGGCAGTCATGGAGCTAGAAAAGATGCTTGCTTAAGGATGCATCACTGGCAACCAAGATCCAGACAGTACAGACCACAGTATTCCCCTTTACTATGTATGGGTATGAAACGGCCATTGGCACTTACCATGAAGGGTCCTTCTCCTCTGAGGTCAGGAGAACATCTCCATGGGTTATTCCCACCATGCCTTTAGTGAGGCAGGAAATAGTTTTTTCCTCTTCCTGTTGCCGCCTCTGGAATAGCCCATCCCCCAGTTCTGGGACTCCAAAAGCAGTGCTTGCAGACTAACTCTAATGGCATTGCCCTATAAAAACATAACTTCAACAATAACTGCAAACTTGTCAAACAGAACTCTGCAGAATAAACCAGGTTAGATTTGAATACGAAACCAGCACAGAGAGAAGAGAAAGATTACAGTGGGAGGGCCGAGATGTTCTCCTGACCTCAGAGGAGAAGGACCCTTCACTGTAAGTGCCAATGGCCGTTCTCCCTCTGAGGTGGAGGATATCTCCATGGGACCTTCCAGAGCAGTGTCCCTCAATCGGGTAGGTCATCATCTTCTTCAAACGATACAACATGCTGAAGAATTCTTCTTCCAAAAGCCACAGCCGTAGATGCTACCATGTTGATATTGTAGTGTTGCACAAATGTGGATATGGAGGACCAAGTGGCAGCCCTACACATGTCCTCTGTTAGCAAATGCTGCATTAGCTCTGTTAGCAAACACTGCGTTAGTTGCGGCACTTCTCAGTGAATGGGCCGTAATACCTCTGGGAATCTCTTGCCCCGAGGCCTTGTAAGCCTCTGTGATGCAGGACTTGAGGACTGAGCTTATCGCTGTCTTGAACATCTTGTCTCCTTTACGTGACGGAGAAATGCTAATAAACAAGAACTCTGTCTTCCTCCAGGATTCCGTCCTCTTGATATAAATCTTGAGTGCTCTTCTAACATCCAAGGTATGCCACTCCAGCTCCTGGGGATGCTTGGGTTGAGGACAGAAGGTAGGCAGACAGATTTCCTGCACTCGATGTAAAGTGGAGGATACCTTTGGCTGGAAGGTTGGGTCAGTACATAGTATAACTTTGTCCCTGTGAAAGACGCAGAGGGACGATTTGACTGAAAACGCCCTGAGTTTGGAGACTCTCCTTGCGGAGGTGATGTCGACCAGGAACAAAGTTTTCATTCTCAACCACTGGAGCCCCACCTCTTTGAGATGTTCAAATGGTGCTCTTGTGAGTGCCCTCAAAACTGTGTTCAGTCTCCAAGTCAGGAACTGGTGTATTTGCGGAGGCGATTTCACCATGGCTCCCTGCAGAAAAAGCTGAACATAAGGGTGTTTGGTAGTCTTGAATCCCCCTAATGAAGGAAGAACTGTGGATAGGGCTGCTATCTGTCTGTGAAGGGTGGAAGACCTTGAGACCTGTGTTCAGGCCCTCCTGCAGAAGGCGAAAGAAGGTGAAAGGGGTTCAACCTTCTTACGTCTATACCATCGCACAAACACCTCTGCTTCCTGGTGGTAATACCTGGTGAAAAACCTTGGCAGCTTGTGGTTTGTTGGTGACACAAACAGATCCACTGACGGTTGACTGACGTGTCCTACCATCATGCTGAAGAACCTTGGATGGAGAGTCCATTCTCCTTCCTGAATGGTCTCCCTGCTGAGCCAATCTGCCTGAATGTTCTCGACCCCTTTTATGTGTTCTGCTCTTATGGAAGCAACGTTCTTCTCCACCCAGATGAGAATCTTCGTCTCCTCCCTGTGCAACTGTGGAGATAGCGATCTGTCCTGTTTGTTAATGTATGCCTTGGTTGAGATATTGTGTGTCCTCACCAAGATGTGTTGGTTGCGCAGATGAGGGGCGAAGTGACGGATTGCTCTGATTTCCAACAGGTTGATGGGTAGCGTCATCTTGGTCGGCAGCCAAGTCCCCTGGACTGGAGATCCCTCCAGTGTTGCCCCCCAACCTTGTAGGCTTGCGTCTGTGAAGAGTTCCCTGGTGAGACCTATATAGTAGTCCTTGCCTGCTAATAGACTGTCCACATTCATCCACCAAAGTAGACTCCTCTTGACCTTGTAAGGAACCTGAAGGTTGAAATTCTTGTTTTCCATAATGAGGAGCTGGTAAGGATGAAGAAAGACTTGTAAGGGTTTGGCGTGTAGGCGTGCCCATTATATCAACTCTATGCTGGAGATCATCTGTCCCAACTGTCTGGCCAGCTCCATGAGGAATGAGGACCTGCTGCGGTATACCAGAACAGCCATGTCTCTGAGTTTCTGGGCTTTGGACCACAGTAGGAAGAGGGCATTGCAAGTAGTGTCGATCACTGCTCCTAAATGTTCTATTCGTGGTGTTGGTAGCAGAGAGCTCTTGTCAAAGTTGACCAGGAACCCATGATTCTGAAGACATTGTCTTGCTTTTTCAGTGTTCTTGAAGGCCTCTGCATGGTTGCTGGCCCAAACCAACAGGTCGTCCAGATACGGATGTACATGGATCTCTTGACTCCTGAGATGCACAACGGGGTTGATGATCAACCGAGAAAAGAGCCTGGGTGCCATGGAGAGACCAAAGGGGAGTGCTCTGTACTGGAAGTGCTGATTGTACATGCAAAACCAGAGAAAACATTTGTGGGCCGAATGAACTGGCATATGGTCCATGAGGTCTATGGGAGTCAGGAACTCGTCTGGTGATAACGAATCTGCTATGGATCTCAGAGTTTCCATGCGAAAGTGCCTCAGCCTGATGAATCTGTTTAGAAACTTGAGATCCAAGATCGCTCTCCAATCTCCATTCTTCTTGGGTACCATGAACAATATGGAATATACACCCCGGCCCCTCTCGCCAATGGGAACTGGTTCTATGGCTTTGATGTCTGACAAATGCTGTACGGCTTTGTTGACAATGGCCATCTTGACCCTGGATTTGCTTGTAGGTGATTTCAGAAATCTCTCTGGTGGATGACATAGGAACTGTATTGTATATCCGTGAGTCATGGTCTCTACTGCCCAGCTGTCTGCCTGTGCTTCTGTCCAAGCCTTTGCAAAATGTAGAAGACGTGCCCCCACCAGAAGGGATAAGTAGTCATGCCTGTTTGAGCTTGGTGTCCTGGTCTCCCCTGTCATTCCTATTGAATGCAGATTTATGGAATCTGGATGTAAAGGAACGTTTGCCTGATGGCTTCGGCGTTTCCCATTGAGCTTTCTTGGTATCATGGTGGAATCTTGGCAAAGAGTGTTGTGTACGACAAGGCTGGTTGCTCCGCCTGTCGGAATGTCTGATGGACCTGGGCATGGCCTTTTTCTTGTCCTGGGTTTCCACCAAGATGCTGTCTAATGCCTCCCCAAGAAGGCAATCCCCTTGAAAAGGTTAAGCCATAACAATGGATTTGGATAAGGCGTCTGCTTGCCGAGCCCGTAGCCAAAGGAGCCTTCTTGCCACAGCCATGGACGCCATGGCCATTGAGGCAAATGAATGAATGTCCAAGGTGGCATCAGCAGTGAAGGAGTTTGCCTTGAGAATGCGAGAGGCTCCCTTGATCAGACTGCGGCTGTTCTCTGGCAGTAGTTAGATCAACTTGCGTACCCACACTATGGTAGCTCTGGATGCGATTGAGGTTGTAGACACTGCTCTCACCATCATGGCGATAGCTTCATGGATCCTTCTGAATGTTGCCTCTGTCTTCTTGTCAGTGGGGCCCTTGATGGTACCCTGACCATCTTCAGATAGTAATTCCGATGACTGAAGCGCTGCTACTGGGCCATCCACGAGAGACACCTGTAACAACTCATTAGCATAGTTAGACAATGCATATTTTTTTAGCAAATGCAAGGAACTGCTTGTTAGCCATGGGTTTGTCTCACTCAGCTCTGAGTTGACATTCAAAATCCTCTGGGAATGGAAACACCTGTTCCGTATATTCCTCTGGAGGGAAGAATTCAGAATTACCCCCAGATTTGGACTTAAATTTGGCCTTGGCCGCCTTTTAGTACTCTGGGGGCGGTAAATCATGAATTTCTAGAGCCTTAATGGCTTTAGTAAGAAAATATTGATAGTCCTCTGCCCTGAAAAAACAGCTGGACTGCTCTGGGAGTTTTATTTCTTACTCCTCCTCCTCAGACAGGAACTCTCCCTCCTCTGTCATCTAAAGGGGAGGCTGTAGATTCCACCTCCTCCCGCCATTGTTCCCCTCTAGGTTTTCCCTGATGTGGAGGGGGGCCTTTTGAGCTGCCTTGGTTGGCCAGCCTGAGTGGGAGGGAAGTATAGGCCTCCCGTTGGCCAGAGGAATTAGATTTGGAATGAAATTGGGACATCTCCTAGTGAATGGTCTGCCTGATAATGGCCATCAGTTCGGAGGAATGGACCAGGACCCCTTTTTTTGGTAGTTTACCCCCCTGCATTGCTGCTTCAGTCTCTTCCTCCGGCTCGGATAGGTCCAAAGAGATGTTAGGGTGAACTCCTTCAGCCCCGGCAGGTCCTGGAATTGCCCCCTGGAAGGTTCCGAGGCTCGGAGCCGGACCTCCAAAATGGCTGCCAGTGGCCCGAAGGCACATTGAGAAAATGGCGGGCTCTTCTTTTGAAGGCTGCTGGTGGAGCTTGTGGGCGCGCTGCACAGCCGCCAGTTCAGCCGTGCACGTTGGGGGAATGTAATCTAGCCTAGAAGGCAACCCTGATGGTGCTTCGTGCAATCACCGTCTCTGCAGCCCATGCATCTCCCTCGTCACCCGAAGAGAAGCCCTTAGGAATGTCTTTTGCCGCCATTTCCGCAGCTGCCGGGGACTCCCTCTTTGGGTCTTAGCGACCCCTTTGAAACTTCGCTCCAAACTTGGAGCAACTAAAAAGAGGAAGGAAGGAGAAATCAGAAGAAAAAGGCAAGGCAAGGAAGAGGAAGAAGAGAAGAGATTGGATTTATACCCCACCCTTCACTCAGAGTCTCAGAGCAGCTTACAAACTCCTTTCCCTCTCCCTCTCCACAACAGACACCCTATGAGGTAGTTGGGGCTGAGAGAGCTCTTTCAAGAACTGCCCTTTCAAGGACAGCTCTTGTCAGAACTATGACTTGCCCAAGGTCATCCAGCAGCTGCAAGTGGAGGAGTGGGGAATCAAACCCGGTTCTCCCAGATTAGAGTCCACACACTTAACCACTACACCAAAGAAGAAAGTAGAATAAAGAAACTACAGCTAAAGCCTAACTAGTTTTTTTGCTGCTGCTCCCTACTGAGGTAGGAATAGAACTGGGGGATGAGCTATTTCGGAGGCACCAAAAGGAAGAGGAAAAAACTATTCCCTGCCTCCTTAAAGGCATGGTGGGAATAACCCATGGAGATGTCCTCCACCTCATAGGAGAACTTAGACAATGCAGGAAAAAAGTTGAGTTGTTTGAAATGTTGGGTTGAGGGAGAATTTTATGGATACCGTGGACTGCCAAAAAGACAAATAAATGGGTTCTACATAAAATCAAGCCTGAATTCTTCACAGAAGCTAAAATGACTAACTGAGACTGTTGTACTTCGCTCACATTATGAGAAGATGAGACTCACTGGAAAAGACAATAATGCTAGGAAAAGTTGAAGGCAACAGGAAAAGAGGAAGATCCAACATGAGATGGACTGACTCAATGAAGGAAGCCATAGTCCTCAGTTTGCAAGGCCAGAGCAAGGCCATTAACATTTGGAGGTCATTATTCATACGGATGCCGTAAATTGGAAAACACACAAATTCTTTAGGGCAGGGACCTTTCCCCCTCATGTTGCTCTACAGATGGGTAAACAAGTATATAGCTTACAGTGGTGATAGTCTGACCCACAAATCAAACAGTCATTAAGACTTATAAAGAATGCTATCTATGTATTGCAATCTGAAGCACTACAACATGACAAACAAATCATAAGAAAATCCTTGAACCAAGGTACATAATCAACGTCGTCTCCGGATTATATAACAAAGTTTCAAAAAACTCTCTGTTTCATGAGTGCTAGACAACAAGTCTTAAGAAATATTAAATTCAGATAGGACGCTGATCTCAGTTAACATTCAGGCTCAAAATATGCTGCTATGTTTCTAATGGATCTCAGGTTGCAATACATAGATAGAATTCTTTATAAGTCTTAATGACTGTTTGATTTGTGGGTCAGACTATCACAACTGTTGGCTTTATACTTTTTTACTGATCGGGTCGTGTTTGTCCAGATTTATTTTGCTCTACAGATGGGGCCATGTTCAGAATTAGGTATTACTTCAAAATCTGGTGGACAGGAAAGAAGCTGCAGTTGTTCAATGGTGAGGGGAAAACATTCTCCATGTGCTCAGTGACACTTGAATCTATTTGTACTCAAGAATTCTCTACCTTGGATTCACAGAGTGATTTTTAGCTAATTACTTACTGCTGTGTCTCAGCATTTCTCAGCTGTAAAATGGGATGAAAGTATTAACACATAATTATTTAACAATATAGTGCAGATAAGTAACTCTGCCCTGCCCTCTCTCTACACACTCATGCATGAAGAGTCCCTAGGTTCAGCTGTGAAACAGTGGTGTACATACTAGAGTAGGAAAGTCTGAAACTAGAGGTGGTTAAGGAAAGAGAAAGAGAATGGGAAGAGGAAGAGGAACTATCAGGAAAGGAGGAGGAGGCACTATAGTTGTCCAACCTGCAAAGCTGTTCTTGCTTGCCTAACTCAAAGATTCATACCAATTCCCTTTACCTACCAGCTCTGGACTAGTTTAACCGAGGGTCTATTCAGCAAGTTGTCAGGCAATAAATTTACTTCCCTCATGGTATTAGCAAGCCGCACAGGAAGTTCTTTTCGCAGAAACATATATGATGTTTTCTCACAGGCATTATCACGTCCTTTGGAAAGAAAAAACAGAAATTACAATGAAACATCTAGCATACTGTATTACATTGTATCGGCAAAACTGTGTATGTCTTATTTTCTTTTTATTTATTTACAATATTGCTAGACTTCCTTTACCCACAATTATTGGCTTGATGTGGTTTACAATGTACACAAAGCAATAAACACAAAAACCAAGACAAGGAAGTACACACACACCATTTGAGCATCAGAGCGAAATCAAGTCAGTGGGAATACAATGTCAAGTATGCCTGTAACATTTCACATATACTGTTAACCTGGAACTTCAAAGCGTTCTTCAGTCCATTACGTGAGAGCACTAAGAAGAATCTAACTAACCTTCTTGATTTTACACTTGTGCACATAAATTTTGCTACCTTCAGATGAAAAATATTTGTCATTTGCTGCATCCCAAGTGGGATCCTAATGTCATCTTGCAAAAAGTTTCATTACTATAAAAAGGGAAATGATGATTTCCCACAAGGGGCACTTGATTCCTATGGGCTGTTCCACTATTTGCATAAAATTTTGCTGCTTATATGCCTGACAGAAGAAGAAGAAGAGATTGGATTTATACCCCGCCCTTCACTACCCAAAGGTGTCTCAGAGCGGCTTACAAACTCCTTTCCCTTCCCCTCCCCACAACAGACATCCTGTGAGGTAGGTGGGGCTCAGAGAGCTCTTGACAGAAACTGCTCTTTTTCAAGAACAGCTCTTATCAGAGCTACGGCTTGCCCAAGGCCATCCAGCCAGGTGCAATTGGAGGAGTGGGGAATCAAACCCAGTTCTCCCAGATTAGAGTCCGCGCACTTAACCACTACACCAAACTGATGGGCACTTTCTCTCATCAACCTTCCTTTTCCAATCTATTCAGTCTTCAACCAATGCTTGAAAATAATAATTCTGTGAAGGGAGATTGAACTGAGTCCTGACAAAATAGAAGTGATGGTCCATAGTCTTCTATAATCCATGGGAGTCTTTCCACTCCTGACAATGGTCGGTGATGGTGGTGGAGGAGGAGGTGGATATTGGATTTATACCCCACCCTTCACTCAGTCTCTCAGAGCGGCTTACAATCTCCTATCTTTCCCCCTCCCCAAACAGACACCCTGTGACTGCTATTCCATGCCCAGAAGATAACAAAAAAGCCTCCAGGCTTACCTTTAAAGTTTAAAGAGCAAACTGGCCTCCCTGAGGTCCCGGACTCCTCTAAAACGTTAAACTAAGGACCTTTTTTTTTTAACAAACGCAGGGGCGAAGCTTCGCCCAAGCGCATATCGCCGACCTAAAAAAAATATGGCAAGCGAAAATCGGAAGCCTCGGGCTTCCGAACAGAAGTGGCTCTACAACATTGGAGAGCGATCAGACGGGGGGGGGGGGGGACAAAGTGTTACAAAGTGCGGAAGTGGCTCTACAGCGGTGGAGAGGGGGGGGGGAGTGGTGTAAATTGATTACAACCGTTGCACTCAGGATACCACCACTTGGGGACCTAGTGGCAGAATACAACGGTTTAAAGCTCTTTGCAACGGTTAGGGACAGAAGGCAGATGTTCGCCGTGTGAACGCCGGTAAGTACACCGATTTCAACCGGCACCTATACCATTGCAAATGCCCCGTCTGAACGCACCCATGATCTGCCTAAGTTCACAGAATCAGCTTTGCTGTCAGATAGCCATCTAACCTCTGTTAAAAATGAATACATCAGATTATATTCAAGAAATCAACAGACAATTAAAGGATAGATCCTTTTATTTACCTAGTATGTCGGATCCTACTAAACACATTATGAATATTATCAAAGTTACTGTAATGGAAGCTGCCCTAATGGGATATATTAATGAACACACAGCTTCTTATCTTTTACAAAAATATCCAAAGGTGCCAACTTTTTACGTTTTACTAAAAATACATAAGGGAATCCTGCCTCCTCCAAGGAGACCTATTGTGAGTGGCATAGGTTCTCTTCTAGAACCTTTGGCTAAATATGTAGACTCTTTCCTACAACCATTTATTCCAGGAATTAGAACATATATTAAGGACACCAAAGATCTGATTT
>NW_015168688.1:206594-236285 GCF_001447785.1 Gekko japonicus
AGATCACAATCCTATAATCAAGTGGATATATCCCAGGTTTTATTACAAAGAGAAGCTGTATTTATCTTCAGGCTACACATACTGATTCCATCAGGATTAAATCAGGAATTTGACTTGAATTCTTTTCTGTAAATGGTCAGAGTACCTTTAAGATAGAACATGCCATCTTAAAACATAACACCTGTTGCAGCCTACAAATTTTCCATTGAGACATTGTGCCAAACTGAGGGAAGCTTAGCCAATTATTATATGCTGTAGACCCAGTCACATTAGAGCTTGCTATAGGAGCTCCCCAGTCACCAGGTTGGTAAATTTTAAAATGTTATCTTTATTTTGAATTTTTTTTGTATGTGTTGTCATTGGAGAATTGTGAAATACATATTGTGCTTGTCTGGTTTTTTCTAGAATCTAAGCGCGATAGCGTACATTTAAAAATTGTATAAGAATTAGCATTTTGAAATATGGGTGAGTTTATAAAATGTAAAATGCTCCTCTATATATTAGAGTAATTTTTATGTTTTTGGTTATTAAGCATGTTACACTCCATTGCAGCTTGCAGCACTTCATTCTAATGAAGAAATAATTACAGAATGACAAACCTGAAGAAGGACACGCAAACGGATAGTGTACTAGAACTCCGTCGTTTGTCTGTAACTAGTACTGTATTACTCTGTATGTACTGCTAAGCTTTATATCGCATATTGTAGTGTTATTGTTGTAATTTTGTTAATAATTGAATTCTAAACATTGCATATAAAAACCAACAAATATTGTTTAATTGTACACGGTGATTTACTGTTTTACTAACCCACCTGGAGGTTGGCAACCCTATAATCACATCAGTCCACCTATGCTGAAACCACAACAGTGCTGCTGCTTCTCTACCTCATGATAAGCCTTTTGAAGCCATGGGAAAGGAGCCCGCATTGAGGTTCTTAATATTGCCAATATGCCAATGTTAATGCATTTTCCAAAAAGTCAACATGTTTAGGGAGAAACCACAGTGTGTTTCCCTCCAGTGCCATCCATAGCTACTTATGAATAGTACTGAAAGGAGCAGTTCTACAGCAACTCCCATTCTATGAGAATAATGCAATCTGATGTTTATACTAGCCAACAACCATTATGTCATGAGTGCTTATGAATTCACAATAATTTTGCAGTAACTTTAAACAATATATCAATATTAATCTTTGCATTTCCTGCAAAATAAATCAATTGTGATAAATGTCAAATCTGGCCATGACACCACAGTTTTGAAGAGTGACAAAAAATCCAATTGTACTACTTCACTAGTACTGCATAATGGATTACTCATTTGACAGCTTGCTTCAGACACAATGCAAATTCCCTGGTTTAACTATGGTTAACTATGGTTAACTTGTCAAATCCTGGTTTGTCTTGACAAATGCTGGCTTCATTCCCTTCTCTCCGTAGCCTGTGATGGTGATGCTAGAGAACAAGCCAGGATTTTTGCGTTTAGACATCCTGTGAAACCACATTTAAGACTGTAATTAATAAATCAGACCCTCACTTGATAAACCCTACGTCAGAGGTGTTGAACTCATTTGTAATGAGGGCCGGATCTGACATAAATGAGACCTCGCTGGGCCAAACCATGTGTATCATAAAATATAATGCCAGGTAGTGGAGATATAAACTTTATAAAGGACACAAACACAAAGGTTTTTTTTTTACTTAAAATAAAAACATGCTTAAAATATTAGCACTCTTGCAATATTTTGTTTATTTAACAGTGTCTGATAACTGACACCTCTTGCTCTGAATTACTGCATCAAAATGTCCGTGCTGTTGTAATCTTGAGTATGCTGTTCAGGTGTGTATCTATAAGCTGCAAAACTACGATGACGCAGCAGCAGCAGAACTGGAAGAAGAAGCAGAAGACAGCCAGTTACACTGCAGGCCTGATAGAAGCCCTCCGGGGGCCTAATCCGGCCCCTGGGCCACAAGTTTGACACCCCTGCCCTAAGTAATCATAGTTAGTGCAGTGACAAGTACTCAGATGATCACACTAATCACAGTTTAAAAGATTTGTATGTTCTTAAGTGCTTTCTGTCCTTAAGAAGCTTATATTATAATAAACTGGTTTTGTTTAAGAACTATGGTTTCTCTCTATTGATTCAGTCCCTTGCCAGTCTCCACCCAACCAATAAAAGAACTACTAAAGGGGAATGGGAGAGGGAAATAGCCCTGGGGTCCCAGAATCCCACAGCACTAACCACCACACTGTTGATTCTTCTGTTGGTGACAAGCCCAATAACAATGTAGCAGGATGATATTTGCTAATAGACAAAAAAAATTCTGGAAAGATTTATTTTAGAATGATTTATTAAATATAAACACACACACACACACACCCCTTTCTGCCCTCACAAGGGCCACCATGGTGGCTAACAATTTAAAACATACATCACATTTTAAAACCATTAAAATCAATCCCTCCTTCCTGGACACAGCTGCCACTTGCTTATTCAGCAGCAGGCCTGGGTCTAAGAGCCATACCTTCAAGGGGAGTGCAACCCCACCCAGAACAGGTGATGCCTTAAATTCCAGGTCAGACTTTTCACCCACCAGTAGCACTTTCATCTTGTCAAGATTAAGCTTCAGTTTATTAGCCCGCATCTACTCAAAAACTGCCTTCAGGAAATGGTTCAGGGTTTCCCACCCCCTGTATCAATTTATTTGGTTCAGGGTTTCTACAGCTTCCCTAGGATCAGTCGGAAGGGCAAGACAGAGCTGAGTGTCATCCACATATTGGTAATAACTCAGCTCAAATCTCTGGATGACCTCACCCCATGGTTTCACGCAGGTGTTGAAGAGCAGAAGGTACAGGATGGAACCTTGGCCACAAGCCAAAGGGTTGAGCAGCAGTTCCCCAGCACCACATTCTGAAGCCTACCCTCCAGGTAGGACTGGAACCAACACAGAATGGTGCGTCCCAATTCCAGCCCAAACAGGTGGTCCAGAAAGATAGCAAGATCAATGGCATCGAAAGCCACTGAGAGGTCCAGGAGAATTAAAAAAGTTGTACCAGAAGATGGACAGAGGGAGTACAAGTCAACCACCAAGGTGACCAAGGCTATTTCAATCCCATAACTAGGTCTAAAGCCAGACTAGAAGTGACTAAACAATTTGCCTCATTCAGTAAAGCCTGGAATTGTCCAGCCACTACCTGTTCAATCACCTTCCTCATGAATGGAACATTTGAGACTGGTTGATAACGACTGAGATCTCCTAGATCCAGGGTAGGCTTCCTTAGAAGTGGACAAAATACCGCCTGTTACAAGGCTGGGGCAACCACCCCCTCTCTTAACGAAGCATTAACTACCTCTCAAAGCCAGTCAGCCATCCCCCATCACAGAAGATTTAAGTAACCAGGAAGAGCCAAGGTCATACAAACAGGTGGTAGGCCCCAAACTTCCAAGGATCATGCCCATGTCCTCTGACTGAATAAACTGAAAATAAGCTCTCTTCATATATAATACCATATTCCCACAGTTCTTTTTTTTTTGCTCTCCTACAGCCCCCCCCCTTCTAGTAGCAGCATCCTACTGATTCCACCATATCCCTGAGACAGTGATTTCAGTATCCTCATAACAGCAGTTTGGATTAGAGTTCCATTGCATACATGAACACATGAAGCTGCCTTATACTTGGTCCATCAAAGTCAGCACTGTCTACTCAGACTGGCAGCTCCTCTCCAGGGTCTCAGGCAGAGAGGTCTTTCACATCACCTTGAACCTGATCCTTTGAACTGGAGTTGTCTCGGATTTAACCCGGGACCTTCTGCATGCCAAGCAGATGCCCTACCAGTCTGAAGACATCAGCAGGCTGCATGCATGCAACTATGTGCAACAATTTTGACACACACTATTGTGATACAGTGGCTGATACTGGAATGGGAGGCAGAATATTTTTAAAAGGCAGGCCAAATATAATAAACATCTGCCAAGCAAATAAGCACTATCTTGAGGGGGGTGGTCCCACTGACATCAATAAAAACAAAGCACTGAACTGCATACTTGTTTCTTAGTGATCTCAGTGAGACGGCAGGCCAACTTTTACCACATTACACCCTTACTCTATGAACACCTTCTAGTATTCAAAAATTCAGGCACTCAGTAAAGCAGCCTTCAGATTATTTATTTCTCTTTTTCTGGTCAAGGCTTATTCACTAGTATTTTAAAACAACTTGGCTGTTCTAGACAGTACCCAGCAGTTAGACATTTAGGCTTCAGACTAGAGACTACACATATTTTCATTTTTCACCCCCTCCCTAAGAGCAGACAACTCCACAGTAATATTCAAAAAGGCCAGGTAAACTCACAGACCTGTGTTTTACCTGTAATGAGCTGTCAGTATTCCACTTTAGGCAAGAGAAAGATTGCAAATGTGTTAGTCATGGTCACAAAAGACAACCGCCTGCAAAATGAACAAGTGCTGCAAGGTACTGATTAAGTTATGTTCATGCAGCCCAGGAAATAATGTTAAAAGCATTGCTATGCATATAATAACTAAGATTTGCAATTTGAAAAATCCTTAAGTGTAGTGCAACTGGCACAATCAAGGTCATACTTTTTAAGGCAGTCCCATTATAATCAGTTCAACAGTACATCATTCAGCATCTGTTCACAGATAATGTACATTGGCAGGATAGAGCCCAATCAGCTTCCCCCCCTTAAGTACCCAGTTTTTCTTGCTCCTTTAATGCATGCCTGACAATGGCTTGTTATAGCTTAGTAATTTTTTTGTTTTAGATATGATCATGCAAGTATTTTATTGATGCATGCCTCTGCTGTTCACCTGCATATATGTACATATTCTTTCTGCCAAAGATCTTTTTTGTCAAGAATTAGTAAATGATGTAAAATAGAAGCACTATTCTACTGTGTAATTAATCTGTGAGAAGCTTCCTCAATGACCAAAAATGTCTGCAATCATATCCCTTACTTTTCTGGCACAGCTGACTTGCAACTCAACAAGGTTACCCATCTTGTTGAGTTAGAGAAGCCATTTCTGATTATGAGAAGAAGCAAAATTTCCATTACAGTCATCTGAACACTTGTATGGCAAAAGATTATGATTTCTCTCCACTAGAATTTCAGATCTTCCAACAAACTCTACTAGGTCACCATAAGTCAGCTGCGACTTGATAGCACTTTCTACCACTACCAAACTGAGAGGACAGATCTGGCACTTCCAGGGCAGGATCACCAGAGAGGACAAACATGGCTGTGGCATGAGAACAGCAAGATCAGCTCAGACACAGGACCACGAATACAGCATTACAGATCCACCAGTCTCTACAACAATCAAGGAAGGGTTTCAGCTCGTCCTCAGAGCTGCCCTTTCCCTGTGAAAACAGTTTTTAACCCTCATTTAATGGGCTTCCTTTTCTCACTGGGCACTGCCCTGTGATTGTCCCACCAGCTTGGCTGCATTTATTTAAAATGTTTATTTAAAGTATTTATATCCCACCTTATTTCCTTAGACCCAAGGCAACTAACAATGCAACAGGTTGCAAGGACACAAACATATACAATTTTATAAACAAAAATCACACACATTTTAAAAAACCAACCAAATCCGCCAAAACAGTTTTCTCACCACCAAATACTTTGTGAAACAGAACTATCTTGCAATTTTTCTTAAATGCAGGCAGTGAAGGTGCCCTCTGCACCTATTCTGGTAGGCTATTCCTGAGAAATGGGCCTACCACAGGGAAAGTCCATTGACCTAGTTCTTCCTATGCAGACAATCCTGAGAGAGAGCACCACAAGGAGATGGCTGTTTGAGTGACAACACAGGGGAGTATACCGGGTGTTGCAGTTCGATAAGTATGAGGGTTCTGGCTTTAAAGGTAATAACCAGCACTCTGAATTGGGCCTGGAAGCAAACAGGCAACCTGTGCAATTCACGTAGCACTTGATTGGTAACATTCTGAGCTGGTGGCCCCAGACAGTACCAGCTTTTCCAACATAGCTTTGCTACTGTCAGCCTCCTATCAGTCCCTGTAAATGTTAAAAAATTGTTTCATACATCAACATTCTAGACTACTTTGAAACTGCTTTTCTACCTAACATAGTTCTCAAAGCAGTTCACAAAAAACCCCAATCACATAAAACCACACTAAAAGCAAGCTAAAAGGGCGATGGATAGCAACATGAGTGTGTGGCAGGAGCAGTCACTAAAATATCTGTTGACAGGAAAACCTCCAGACAGCCCAGTGCCACTGTCCTCACAATGGCAGCACATATTGATTTTGGGATTGAGGACTATCTACCCATACCACACTTCCCCAACATACCACCAAGCACACCTGTGAAAGAGGCCAAAGCAATGTTTGTTTACTGCTAACCATCCCAGAAATGAATTGTAATTGTGTTCCTAAGGTACCCTCTCCCCTGCCTTGATAAAATCTAATTATAACTTTATATATGATTGAACTATGAAGAGTTAGCCAGGAACTGCCAAGTTCTCCACATGTTTCTTAACCCTTCAGATGACCACTAGAGCCTTTTCAAAAAGCAGACCTCAGCTTGTCCCAACAGCTTTCCAATCGCACCGTAAGACTACATATAAGATCCATATACCAGTGCGTGCCACACCAGGCCATCACAGTAAGCAGTCTACTTTCACAGTAAGTGATTGGAGACAGAGCAAGATCCCTAACTAGCTTAAGGAACCTCTAAACCGGGGTGTCGAACTCATTTGTTATGAGGGCTCGATCTGACATAAATGAGACCTTGTTGGGCTGGGCCATGTGTGTCATAAAATGTAATGCCAGGTAGCGGAGAGATAAACTTTATAAAAGACACAAACACAAAGGGGTTTTTACTTTAAATAAAAACTTGCTTAAAACATTAGCACTCTTGCAATATTTTGTTTATTGAACAGTGTCTGATAACTGATACCTCTTGCTCTGAATTATTGCATCAAAATGTCTGTGCTATACTGTTCAGGTGTGTATCTGTAAGCTGCAAACCTATGATGACACAGAATGCAGCAGAACTGGAAGAAGAAGCAGAAGACAGCCAGTTCCATGGCGGGCCTGATAGAAGCCCTCTGGGGGCCTGATCCGGCCCCCGGGCCGCATGTTTGACACCCCTGCTTTAAACCCTCACACAAACCTGTATTAAACAGCTCTTTCCCCTCTGCTTCTCCCTCTCCCTCCAAGTGTTCTGAGGGCCCTGATTGCTCCTTTCTGGCTTCTGTAAAGAAAAATGGTTTCTTGTTCTGCTCTGAGAAATAAAATCTTTGGTTCAGACTGCAGAGAGGCCTACAGAAATCTTCCCAGGGATGGTTAGAGACAGTTAGAACAGAGTGACCTTGCCAGCTAAATTGTTTGCAGCCGAAGTGCTAGGGAGTACCACTTTCCTTTGGTCCTTCCATTTAGCACATTCCAAGCAACTGAAGTTATGGGGCACCTGTATGGGAAGGGACAAGGCCTAGCTGCAGGATGGTTTAGTTTATCCCCCCCCCCCCTCTGGTCCATCTCCTGATGCATTACGTGCTTAGCAACATACAGAGAGTTACATCATCTCTCAGGTTTCTGATTGGTCTAAGAGGCCTGAGGTCAATCAGAGACCCTTTCCATAAATTTAGTTAGCCTTTGCTATATGGCTGGCTTTGTAACCTCTTGGCACTGAAGCATGTCAGTGGTTACACAGCTCCCTTTGTGAGACCGGTATCCATCTTGATTGCTTGCTTGGAAGGGCTATTCCCTGAACACCTTTGACCTGCTGGAACTAACTGCTGAGATGAACCAATAATGCTAACTTGGAACCTTGACTTTATGAATTAGCTATGCTGGATATGCTTAGATTTATTTATCCCTTCACAGCCTAGTCTCTTTTAATATTTCTGCACTTTAAATAAATAACTATTTTTATCTTGCCATGGATTTGCCTTCATTTGCCCTCGAAGCCTTCTTCCAGAGCCTTGGCATTTGACCACCTACCAGCTAGCTGTTTTGTATTTGGAAACTCAGTATGCAGTCCCATTCTGCAGGGCTGACTTTTCTTGTTAATTCCCCGAGAAGTCGGGAGACTTGTCCTTTCGCTCCTGGGCTGTTGGGATAGACTGAAAGGACTGGTGGCACCTACCAAGATTAGGGTGAGATTTAGGCTCTCTCTGGTATTTTGTAACTTTGATTTGCTGCAACCCCTTTGTACCAAAAGTCCTTACGCTGGGTTGGGACAGGGACTTTTGACAGCTTTCTCCAAACTACCAGAGTACAAAGGGGACTGGCAAATACTGGATGAGGGGACAGACTTGCCTTTGTTACAGTGGGATACAAAGTAAATTAAAGCAACTTCAAGGCACCCAAAACTATAGAAATCTGTGGAAATCCATAGTCTGGAAGTTCTGAGAAGAACAGGAATGGGTGGGACGGGAGACAGAAGACATGCATGATCTAGCACTCTGCTCCTAATCACTGCTAAGACATTTGGAATGTCTAGTCTGCACTAATGCAATACAATAAAAAACTGAAGTATAGAAGAGAAACCACTGAGCTAAAACACACATATTCCAACTGCCTTTCTGTATATTTCTCTTCCAGTATTCCTTTCTTAACCCTTGTTGCAAGAAGAGGTCTGTCAACTTGCAAGGCTGCTACTCTTAATAAAAATATTATCACAGTTATTTCATGATAAGCAAACCAAATCTGTCAAGCACTTGTGCACACACTCATAGGTGAACTCAATGTCAGCTACAACCCTAAAATCTAATAATAAATTTCCCATTTTCATTCTACAAGATGCCCCTGCAGTCTAAATCAATTAACCAGCTGCTTGTTTTAAAATCAAATTATTCAGAACATTTTTGTAGACAAAAAAGAAAAATTAAAATGTCAAATTAAAGCTGCCTAGTATATTCTTTACCATTACTCAGGACCAAGATGGAGATTGACAATACCTCCACTATGTCTCCTTTTTCACAAGTCAGGAACATTTCGATGGAAAGCTTTTTACCATATCCCATGGCATTTATGTATTCTTCATAAACCTCCTTGTAAAACAGTCAGCATTTCACCTCTGCTACGACAAAGCTCTACATCAGAGTTTACCATATGTATAAGTGAAAAGTACCCATCACTGAAAAAGGGCACGGTTCAAGGAACAGATTACTGAGTTTTATGTAAGGAAGCAAGCAACTTTTCTTTACAGTTTGTCTTCAGTTATGCAGAATTAAATATGTCAGAAATACAAAGTGCTATTGCAAGACCCGCTTTGATAAGACTGAACAATTTTATATGGTTATTATTACATACCACCAGTGACAAAAAACTCATAAACGCAGGTTCAGCACTGGAAACCAGTGTTAGTTATGAGTATACAATTTTGTATGGTGTTTACATTGCACAGCTTATAATTCTATTTTCCCCTGTGTTCTATGCTCTGCTATCACTTATGTATGGTCAAAGATGCGCTGTTTTTGTGTAATCTTTACAATACACCTGGTTTTATTGTTACAACCTCTGTTACTACTTCTGTTTCATTAAAACATTTTCTTTCATACATAAACACAGTTTATCTTCAATTATGCAGTAAAGATACTTATGTTGTGGTGGCAGCTACAGCTTTTTAAAAAAAATCTGCACAGCCAATCAGCTTTCCAATGACCCATCATAAGCCTGCTGGGCAAAATATACCCCCACCTACTTTCTAAAGTACCCCATGTGGCCCCACCTACTTCCTAAGAACTTTCGATGGGTGTCAGAAAAGGTGTTGACAGGCATCATGACATCCACGTGTGCCACACTGGGGACCCTATGCTATGGAGTAAGCATGTACAAAAACCCTCTACATTCCCTACCCCACAGTCAACATTAATACAAACAGATGTGTAAACAAAGAGATTAAAATCAAATAAAAGGATTTTTTTTGCTCTCACTCCCGTACATTTTCACTGCATAATAACTAAATGCAGCATCCATCTATAACAAGAAAGCTTTTTACAAACAATTCATTCTCCTGACAAGATTGGTCAAGAAATTACTGTTATATAAACAACCAAAAAGTACAAGAGCATAGCGATCTAAAGAACTGGCATGTATTATAACTAAATATGGGTAATCATTTTTAGTAACACAAATGGGTTGTTTATTTACTAGTTAGAACTGATTGTCCATAATTAATATATCTAACCCGAAACTAATGCAATGTAAGTATGTGCAGTATGTTCTTCAGTGTCTTACATTCTTCTATTCACTTTTTCAATTTGTTATTTCTGCTATTCAAATTTTAAGTAAAAATCATACCCAGATACAGAAAGCTAGTGTTGGCTAGCTAAAAAAAATTGCCAATATGCAACTCAATCTGCTTATAATTTATCATATAGTTCTTTACAAAGCTACTGAACTAATTATTGACATAATCAGGGGTCATTTCATAAAAAAAGAGGTGCAGGAGCTCATTAGCATAACTCATTAGCATAACTTATTTGCATATGTCACACCCCCTGGCATCACCAGAAGTGTGTCATAAGGCAACACCCACCTCTCAGGCTCCACTGGACTGTTTTGGATTGCTAGCTATTGGGGGGGGGACGTGCAGACCTGCCCTCGCAGAGGAGGGAGAGCTTGTACCTGAAGGCGGGCCGGGGGGGGGGGCTCTGCAACTTATCTGGCTGCTTCTTCTTGCTCCTTGTGGCCTGACTGAGGGCTGCTGAGAGCAGGGGGTGGGGCCCGCCCCCTGGGCTCCTTACTGCCGGAGCTCCGCTCCTGTGCACTCCCGCAGGAAATGACCCCTGGACATAATTATTTATTTACATTACTTACTTAGCATCACTTTTCTCCCTAATGGGGATTTAAAGTGGCTTACATCATTCTTCTCTCCTCTGTTTTATCACCATAACAGCTCTGTGAAATAGGTTAGGTTGAGAGTATGTAACAGGACCAAGGTCATCCAGAAAGTCTCCATGGGTTTGAACCTGGGTTTCTCAGATCATAGTCCAAACTCTAGACACTACACCAAGCCACCATTCAGTAAGGAGCAATACTGTTAAGAGACTCTTTATCAGTAGTGTACAAGGATTATTTTTGCTCTCTATGAATCACCATGCTTGTCAAGGGCACAGCAAAGGAGAGCCAGTCACTCAGATCATATGTTCACAGTCTTCTTTCAAAAGTAATATGAAACTGCCCAAGAAGCAAATGAAGAGTAGTTTTGTGGCTTCAGCTTAGATAGCAGCATATTTGACCAACATATCACACTGCACAAGACAAGATCAATGGTACATCTTTTTTGCTCCATCTCAAGAAATTAAACAGCATCAACGCTTGAAATACCAAGAACATAATCCAGCATAGGCACAGTTTTGATTGAACCCAGGGATTTCATTGGGCTGTATCCTAAATATATAGCTTGCTACCCCCAACTTGCCCTTGGCTTAGTAAACTAATAACCTACTAAACTTTATTCTAATATAATAAAAATCTTCCTACCTGTAGTTTAAATAACCATTGCTATGGGAGTCACAGATAGAAAATGTGGGCAGGTAGCTAACGCAGAACAGGATGAAGCTAAATCCAGACAGGACAGAGGTAATGCTGCTCAGGATGGCTGATAATCTCAAAAGACTGAATCCACCTGTGCTACGTAGATGGGGTGATGTTGGCTTTTTTTGAGCAGATTAAAAGCTTGGGGTGCTCATGGAGCCTGCCTTGCTCTTTGAAAAGCAGGTGAGCATGATCTCCTTTTATCAGCTGTATTTGATTTGCCAACTCCCTCATCACCTAGACACAGCTGATCTTGCCATACTGATTCATTCTTCTATAACCTCACAGCTAGATTACTGCAACAGGGCTACCCTTGAAGACAACCAGGAAACAACTGGTTCAGAATGTGGCAGCTCAACTACAGGCAGTTATACTGTACCTTACATACAAATTCACTAAACTATAGCAGGACTTTGTTTTGCATCCCCCGTCCAGAAAGATTTCAAAAAGATATTTTGTAGCAAGAAAAAGTGTACCTGTGCCATCTTTTTTCCTATAGGAATCCCAGGATACACACTATTAGTTACACAAACTAACTGATCATTAACATGTATTAATCATCCTCTTATCAGCACAGAGAGAATTGCATAGGTTTTATTGCTGTTCACCATAAATTTGGTGTGAAAGTTTGTTTCTAGTTGATCTTTGACTTGATTTTGACAACATAACAGTAGTAATTTCAAAATGAGAACAAAAGAACTGTATTTTTATTGCTTTTCCTTACTCAGCACAGACATTTGGACTGCAATCTGTAATCCAATACGCTAATCCACTAAAAAAGCCTCATTAGTTTTTATGGTAATTACTTTGGAATTTAAGGATTAAGTAGAATCAAACATACTCCAAATGAAATATGTTCAAGAATTATTTTCACAATGGTGTCATTTCTACAAATTGTCCAGTTAATTTAATCCATAGGATCTATGTACTGAACACTGGTAAATTCTGGAAGAAAAGTATCAACAGAACGAAGTATATATTGTAAAACCAATTATTTTAGCCAATTGTTTAGGAACAGTCTCAGATATGTCTTAATCAGTTCTATGAGATCTCAGGAGGGATCCTCTCAAACACAGTGAAAAAAGAAAAAAATGGAACTAAAGATGTCCAAGTCGTTTGTGAGCTGAAATGTAAGATAAAATGCTGAAGTTAAAAATACCTCAGATTCTTAACTGATAGGTTAGAACTTTCTGAAATATCTTTTCTAAAACCAATGTTTATGTGTTCCTGCACTATAACGTCTGTCATTCCAATTTTTCACTTCCTCCTTTTGTTCAGTATATTTTATCATTACATGCCAATCAAATGTAATCACATAAATTAGTGAGAAGATAGTGAGAAATGATAATTCCTCTATAATGGACCATACCAACTCTTCTACTGGCAAAAGAGGTAGGCCTCTTTTGACACCCCTCCTCCACCAAGGCTATTCCAGGGTTTGTGAGACCCACAAGGACAAAAAGACTCACAGGACAAGATTACAGTGAGGAATGGAACTGGGCATGATTGCCCCTCCTGCACATTACACTACTGGAAAAGCTAGTAGAATCCAACCCAATTTCTTTATGATTTATTTAAAACATTATATGCCACTTTTCCATCTGATCAGGGTCCCCAAGGCAGCAAACATAAAAACATTAAAACACTTGAACAATTAAAAAGAACATTTAAAATAATAAAATTATTCCGTAAAAACACATAAACAACACAAGAATCAGGAAGGAGGGCCAATAATGGTTATTGGGGGTATGTGAAACGAAACTAAAAAAGTGTTCACCCACTGGTGGAAGATAGATTTGATGCCATGACTCAGAAAGCCTTTGTCAGGCTGCCACCAGTCTAGCCTCAGATGGCGGGGGCAACCAAAGAAGGGCATCTGAAGATGACTGGAGTGAATGCATAGGTTCATATGGGAAATCTTGTGAATTCTTAGTATATTTAAATATGCTGAATGGTCTTGAAGACAACACTTGTCTGTAATCTACATGCCAGTGTAAGAAATATATTAACAGTATAATCTACATTGCTACTCTAAGAAAGCCTGACTAAAATTAATTTTGCAGACTGGTGGATTACACCAACTGTATTTCACTAACATGGAATAGTACTATACTCCAATGACATAAGGTTTCAAGCCAGTAAACATGGTCATCACAGCATTATGAAATCTGCCTGGCACAATTCCACAAGACTTTTCATCAATACAGAAAAATACCTGCACAGTTGCTGAGAAGATCCAGTGAACAAATGTTACATAATAGACCTCTGTTATGGCTGCCAATTTTGTACAAAGCTGATTTTAAACAGAAAAAGGAAAACTGCATCTCCTAATTTCTCTCTCTTAAAAACAAGACACAGTTTGAGAACATGCACTTAATCTTACTTACACAATCTTACTAAATGATCCAGAAAATATTAAATCCCAGGCACTATGCCATGAAGCAAATTCTTTCCTATTTTCATCAGCGGACTGAATCCTAATGAATTAATAATTTTTAAGTAACAAAATTGTTGCCAGATAAAATATTGTTTTTAAAAATGTGAATCTGTTAGTATACATTTATGCATGCAAAAAATGGCATCAACTCATTTTAAAACAAATATGCTCATGTTTGTCCTTCATTCAAACTCCAGCAGGTGCAAAACAGACCATCCAATTCAATTTTAATCTGTAATATTTTGCAGTTCTAGGCCAGGATTCAGAGAGCCATGTGGGAAACTTCCACATGCCTCACTGAGACTCTGATATTCATTTTTCCATATGCAGCCTTTATAGTGGTTAGAGTGTTGGACTGCTATGTGGGAGATCCAAGTTTGAATCCCCACTCGTGCCAGGAAAGCTCACTGGGTGACTTCGGACCAGTCACACTCTTAACCTAACCTATCTCACAGGGTTGCTGTGAGGATAAGATGGAGGAGACAAGAATGATGTCATTTGTTTTGGGTTTCCATTAGGGAGAAAGGCAGAGTATAAATGAATTAAATAATTAAAAATAATACCATGACAAGTCTCTTTTGAAGTTTGTGGGACCTACAGGAGTGAACTTTGGTACAATGTAAAGAGCTACAGGCATGAAGAGGTAAACAAAGGAACAAAGAACTCCTCGATGTCTATCTTTCTACTGGACATTTCAATTTAACAGAACCACCAACAATAGAAAATTAAAACTGGAGTACCAAAAAGTTGTAAAAACCTGTGTAATATACGGATTTTTAAAAAACAGTTTTGTAACAGTAGGACTTGAAATGTAACACTGTATCAGACACAACTTCTTGCTCTTTTTCTGTAAAACATCAACCTTTCAACTTCTGTCCTGGCCATCTTATACATATTTTAAATCTACTTGGAGAGAAAAGCTGGTTCCTTATTCTACAGTATAATCCACTGCTGGTACTTTGTAAATATTATATAGAAGCAGTAGAAGTTATAAAATGGAACATACTATATAGCGGTACATCATGTGAGTCTGTATTATATAACAGGATCTGATCCTGAAAACACAAAAATACAGTGATAACTCCTCTGATAATTTTCATATATATTCCTTACTATTTTCAAGTTGAAAGGCTGCTAATGTGAAGAAATGCTATATGACTTAATACTCCATAAAAAGAGAAAGAAGTACAAAACCTGTGGGCCATCAATCAATTGTAGATGTCCTTGAAGATATGCCACAATTATATAACCCTGTGGAGTCCTGCCAATGCTATGACTTAAATATTTTTCAGAAGCCTTTTAAATACTTTTCATTTGGACAGGATTTGGTGGCAACTTTGAAAAGGTTGGGGTACTTAGCATACATTTTAGGTGTTTGCTCCTAATGGGTGTTTTAGATTAATATTTTTACTTATAACTGACCCAAAGTCTTAAGAATTAGAAACACCAGAAACATAATGGAATCAGATTTGTTGGGTTATTTTTATCTATATGATTAATTAAATAAAACAGAAACACTAAGTAGATATTAAAGCTTATTGCTAACTAAGGCTGAATTATTTTCCCTGCTAAACATTGCATGGCATATATAAACTTACCCATACTAAATTAGTAGTAAAGTAAACTGCCCTCATAAACCTATTATCCCTGTGAAATATTTCATAATTCTGACTCAACTGCTCCTCAGAATCAATGTTAGTTATTCTACTGATTAAATTCTAGAGCTGGAGGTCACAGGTGTTTTTGCAGCAGTATCAACTGTTTAAGTTAATCTTAATATGTTAATCATCTTCAGTGAGGTTTCAGTGCTGATGACACTGTTGTAATCTACACGCACCCTCAATTCAAGTGGTATTTTGAAGATGCCTTTCTTTAACAAACTGAAGTGACTAGAAATTGGTTACCAATTTATCTCTTCTCCACTCCTTTCCTGTTAAAAAAGAATTAAGTATGGGTTTGTTGTCAGGTCAATATTTACATTTTGTAAATTTAAATATTAGATTATATTGTTTCTGCAACACCATTTGAGTCTGAAGCCTTTCCAAATAGTTTTCACTACTTTTGGTAGTAATTGCATGCCACTTAGCTACTGACAACTTTCAACACTGTTTGCATCAATAGTTTGCAGAGATTCTGAATGAAGGGTTTTGATCTGAGACCTAAAACATTGCCTATTTTATTCCTTCCTGCTACCATTTACATTTTGGTTGCCATTTCCTATTCCAGGTTAATTTAACAAGTAATATTGCCGTGCTTGTTAAGTCAACATTATCACTTGAAATGGATTATTAATAAGATAAATCTTCATTTTTATGGTATCTATTCTATCACTCTTTAAACATTTTAATGGACTGCGTCCTCCTAAACAGAGTTATACTCTTTTAATAGCTAGATTTGAGTCCAGTAGCACCTTAGAGACCAGCAAGATTTTCCCAGTATAAGCTCTTGAAGGGAGCTTTCACTTTGGAAAGCTTATACCCTGGAAATCTTGATGGTCCCTAAGGTGCTACTGGGCTCGAATTGAGCTATCCTACTGCAGAGAAACATGGCTACCCTCTGAAACACTCTTTTAGGTCCACTGAAGTCACTGTTACTGTGCTTGGGGTTGCACTGCTATGTTCCAAATCATATGACTGACTCCAATATCAGGACATAACAATGGATCTAAAAATCTAATATTGGACTTTCCGAGCTATGTCACATCTGCGAGAATCAATCTTTCAAAGCATGGTCCACAGTAATTCCTAACCATTCTGATTTAAGTTCCTTGCGTTGCCTAATAAAGACCAAGAAGCTGATGGTCAATCATTGATCTTTACATTTTTTTAATGCAAGGCAGTGTACAAAACAATCTAACATATTAACTCTTCAACAAAACCACAAAAATCTCCTAATAAAGCCAGCACACGATTCTCAAGCATGAACTCTCCCTAGAAGCTTAAATGACTAAACTGAGGCTATTGTACTTTGGTCACATTATGAGAAGGCAAGAGTCACTGAAAAGGACGATAATGCTAGGAAAAGTGCAGGCAACAGGAAAAGAGGAAGACCCAACATGAGATGGACTGACTCAAAAAAGGAAACCATGGCCCAGTCTGCAAGACCTGAGCAAGGCTGGTAACGATAGGACATTTTGGAGGATATTAATTCATAGGGTCACCATGAGTCAGAAGTGCCGTGATGGCACTTAACACACACATCTCTCTCTCTCACACACACATACACACAATTCTCCTTATATATACCTAACAGAAGCAAGTACAAACAAGAAAGGAAATCACCTCCCAAAATCTAATGAAGGAAATGCTCAAACTAGATTTCACTGGAGAGAGAAAACAGAAACAGATACCATAATATTGCTCCACTGCCTAACCATAGTTGGATAATTAGAAGCACTGCCTAACCATAGTTGGGTAATTAGAAGCAGTCTAACAGCTTGCACACTTACTTCTGCCTTCTCATACTGGCATTCACTCCTTCTTTCAGTTTTGGAATTACAGGTGATCTGAGTTTCCATGGATACAATGAGGGAGGCAATTTTTGACAATTGCCATAGCAGCCCAAAACACTGCCTGAAGTACTGCTCCTGGGGGACACAGGAGCCACAGAAAATAGCTTAGGGGGGAATCAGAGGTCTCCCACATGAGGGGAGAATAGTGTAAATAGCCCTTGTCCCACGGAAATCCTTGGCCCACGGAAATCTAGGTGGAATCCAAGTAGGGTTGCCAGGTCTGAGTTGAAAAATACCTGGAGAATTTGGGGTTGGATCTGGGAGAGGAAGGGGTTGGGGGGGGGCTCAGCATGGTAATAAATGGTACAATGCTATAGAGTCCACCATTCAAAGCAGCCATTTTCTCCAGGGGAGTTGATCTCTGTCAGCTGGTGATCAGCTGTAAAAGCGGAAGATCCCCAGGCCCCACATGAAGGCTGGCAACCCTAAATCCAAGCCAGTTAGTATTAGGGATGTACTGATACTTTTCTCAGCATCATTTTGCACTCACAGAAGCAAATTTAGGAAACTTTTATTTGTTTACTATGGTTAGCAAAGTGACTGATATTACACCGGGGGGGACTGGTCATTCAAGAAAGGAAAGGGAGAATGCCCAAGTAAGAGGAGAGCAGAGCTCATGGGGTACATTTATGCTTACATGATCAGGCCTAGGTGATTCCCAGTGCATTTCAAAGGGCATGACAGGACATATAAAAAGGAGCAGTCCTTTGAATATATATCATTAGCTCGGCAGAGTTTGATACATGTACGATATAGGACTTGAAAAAATTATAAATATAAAGGACTAATGGGAAATCCTAGATGGATAAAAGCAGTTATGCTATTTATTGCTTCTCTCTGATCACAAGCATCACATTTGAATTAGGCCATAATCTTGTTTCTTCAATGTCCAATAAAAGCGGAAATGTTTTCTATCAAGCTACCTAACCAAAAGCGGCATTATTTCAATCTTTCCACTAACTCATCCTTGACAATCCTTTAACTAGCTTAGTAAAATAATTCTGAAACAATATTATGCCCACATATGACAATCTTTATTTTTGTTACAGGAATGGGTTTCAAAAATCCTCAGAGCTGTACAATACATATCATGTGCACAGATTAAAAATTAATAATTTCCAATTTTGCAGCAACCTGTTGTTTCCAAACTACACTTTGTCCTCTTGCCTCCAAACAATGATTAAATTATGGTTTCAAATTATGATTTAGAGAACAAACCAGTTTGTAATTTGGATGAAATGGTAAACTACAATTTGCCATGAAATCTGAAGTAATTAATTTCCAAAAGGGAAAAGGAAGGAGAGAAAATATGCAAGCCTGAGGATTTTCAAAGCTCATTCCCATAAGAGCCGGTGCATGACTTGTTGTGGCATATGACGTGCATCTCTGATGACCATGATGAAATATGAAAAACTGAATTCCTGCTCTTTTTTTTACCACATCGATCTATGGACTGATGGGGCTTTTATTCTGATGTCATATTATTTTTTACTTATTTCATTATATTTATACCCCACCCTCCGCAACTGGTTTTGTGTGTATAGGGTACTTTTAAAATCCCAATAACCACACATCTCTCTCACCATTAAGTATTTGCTGCTTTTGTGTTCAGCTAAAAACTCAAGAAACACACTGTGAATATTCAGTTTCCTGTCCCTGGCAGCATACTAGGTAGCTTGTATACTTGTGAGAGGCTAGCAGGAAGGACGGTTATTATTGTTTTTTAAAAGGCCAAAAAGCACAAAGTCACTGCCTAGGGCTAACCATATCATAAAATTCCAAGAACTGGATGCCCACAGTTGCAGGACCTTCTATATACATAGCTGAATCAATATATCCTATTCACAACAACTTCTCAGAAGGCCCACACTAATTTTCTAGGGGGGGGGGGGGAAATGCATGTCATGGTTTAAGCTACATTTGCGTATCTATTTTGTCAGTTGAATGCAATTCTGGGGTTGCACCCTGTATGAGGCAACTATGAATAGCAAAGCACATGGAGAAGGTCTCTCAGTGAGCACTCTTTAATTATGAAACTTTCTTCCCTGAAGGTTTGATGAAGCTACATAATCTTCCCCAAAGAGTGAATGACCTTTGTAAATGTTTTCAGTGGCAATACAATAGTAGGGGAATCTTACAGGCACATATTTTGTGGTATCTTAATGAAAAATCTAAGTAAATATATTTATTGAAGTTGCTCAGGCATGGTCTTTGCAACTTCGTTGGTCAGTCAAGAAGAACACTTTGTCCAAGCTGCATAAAACCAGCTTCCAGTTCAATCAAGACAGCACACATGTTTACATGGTTAGTAAGGCTGAGTAGATAGCTCAGGACCATTTTGAGCTGTAATCTATGAAATGTGCATATGGAGGAAATTTTGTTGTTTCCAAGGTTGTTACTTCATGATTTATCTCAATGTAAAGCACAGAAGTAGATATATTTATTGTGCGCCTCGGCGTCTAGTCATGCCGGCCACATGACCACAGAAACATCTTTGGACAGCACTGGCTCTTCGGCTTGGAAACAGAGAAGAGCACCATATCCCTAGAGTCGGATTCGACTTGCTTTTGAGCAAGGGAAACCTTTACCTTTACCTAAAGCACAGAAATGTGTTTCTTCAAATTAACTGCACTGTTTCCCAGTACCATTTTAAAATAACTGACAAATTAGTTCTTAGACAATACATTCCAACTGAATAATTTCCTCTTCCCTTTACCTGAGAGGAAATAGTTTGACCACCTTAACATAACTTTTTGATGTGCCAAATCTGAATGGTGTATTCTATAAATATGAATTATTCAGAGCTCCTGTTGGTAGTTCTTCAAAGCCAAGAGTTTTTCAGAACTGGTGCAAGACTTATTTGGGCTAGGCTTTAAAAACATGATTATGCAACCACAGAATTATTTGAAATCTACAATTTTATACATCAAGTTTGTCTGTAGCAATATAAAAGACCAAGAGTCTAGTAGCACCTTAAAGACTAACAAAATTTCGTGAGTCAGTGCTCACTTCTTCAAATACAGTCAGAATGTGAGTCCATCTGTTGACTCAGAAACTTAGGAACTTCATATATCCTTATTTTTAGAAAGCTAGGCTTCCTAGACAGCTAGAAAAAGGCCACTTAACCTGCTACTGAGCTGGTTACATTCTGTGCTCATTGTACATATAGAAATCCCAGTTGTTTCTCATATCACTGCACATTACATATTTTTTCTTCTGTGCCAGCATTGCTAGAATCCTTTTCAGAAGTCATTCTAGTTGGTAGTGCAGTAAAAATACGTATGCACAGAAAGTTGTGTGCATTATCCATACTGGCAACAACTAAAACAAGAGTTGGCCCCAGAATGTCCACAGACCATCAAATGTAACAGTGCAGTTCTAAGCAAAGTTATCCTACAAGGTTACCTATAAGGTTTAGAAGGCTTGAGTGGTGATATATATGAACTTCAATAGGCAAGAGGAAAGCAGTATAGACTGGAACAGGACCAAAGAGAATGACTAGAGAGTTGTGGAAACACAAGAGGAATGTAAGGACTTAACAGGAGCAAAAAGGGGAATAAAGACTTAAAGAACTTTAGGAAGGGACAAAATGTAACAATTGCATTAGCTTAACAGAAAGATGCAATAGTGGACTTTGCTCCAATTCTATGGTAATTGTCCCAAGGAGCTTTAATAAGAGCTGTCGCATGGGAATCTACATTTCTGGAAAAACTCCAAATAGGAAGGAAGGAAGCCCATGACTCAGTTCAGGCAAGCAAGGTTTGCAGGATCAGAAGCCTGCTTCCTTCTTAAATAATGATTCCTTCAGTTCCAAGGTTTTCCTCTATTCTGCCATGTCATCCAAATCGTACAAGTATGGTTCATGTCAGTCTCCAAGCCACATTTTGCAGTCCCACTTCAATCCACAGTTTTAAGTCACAAGTTGGTGGTTGGCAGCAGTGTTCCCTCTAAGCTGAGTTAGTGTGAGCTAGCTCACAGTTTTTTAGCGTCCAGCTCACAGATTTTTGTCTTAGCTCAGGAAGGATGGCTCCAGAGCAAGCTAATTTATGCAGTAGCCAAATCAATCGCTCACAACTTTAATGCCAGTAGCTCACAAAGTAGAATTTTTGCTCACAAGACCCCAGAGGGAGTATTTGGAAGTAACTGTAATTGCCCAGTCAGGCAATATGACAAACTATGGTTAGCAGAAACTGGGGGGGGGGGGGGCGATCTCACACTAGATTGGGGAATTACCCCAACCCTTTGGCATTTAAAGGATCAGAATGTAACATGTGAACTGAGCCAAGGAAGCTTGCCACCTTGTTTTTCAGACAGGAATCTTCTGCCACTCAACAGCTGCACACTGCAGTGATTAGAATGTCAGAGTTAGGATCTGAGAGACCCAGGTTCAAACCCCACTCTGGGAAGAAACTTGCTGTGTGACCTTGAGCCAGTCACTCTAAGCTTCATAGGGGCTGTTGTCTGGATAAAAGAGCACAGAACAATGTATGCCACCCAGTGTGTCTTGGAGAAAATATGGGTTAAAAATGTACTAAAATAATAACACAACAGGTGGTTACATGACTGGCACATATCCCCCCAGTGGGGAAAAGCCCCATCGATTGAACTTCTGTCTATCCCACACATCTGTTAAAGTGAGAGAAGCCAAGCCCCAGCTTTCTTACAGCTCCCCACCAGTTCTTCTTTCAGGGGTTGCTCTCGACAGGCCCTGGTTCACCCAGGACCCTCCATCTCTTCAGCGGCTCAAACGGGGCTCCGGGACCTCTTTCCTCAGCAGGCCCCACTGAAACTTGTTGTCGTTCTCAAAGCCTCGTTGGCCTCCTTAGTTCTGGCGCCCCCATCTCAAGCCCTCCCTCATCCCGGTGAGGATCTACAGGGGAGCATCGTCGCCGGCTTCCTCACCAGCCCCCTCCAAGGACAAGAGGGGGAGAGAGACGCGGCGGAGGGATGTTTGTTTGCGTCGCGCTGCGCGCGAGCGGGTGTCATTCCGTCACTCACCGAAGTCCAGGAACTGCTTGATCGAGAGCGGCGACGGGGAAAAGCGGGAATAATACTCGAGCTGCTTGGGGATGGGGCTCTTCAGGAGCGCCCCGCACAGCCGCATGGTGAGCTAAGGAAGGGCGGGCGAAAGAGAGCGCGAGCGAGGTCGGGCCCCAGAACAACCGGCCGAGCAACCGTCTGGCGCGTGCGAAGACTCACGCACACAAACAGCGCAGGGGGCGGGGGAGGCCCTGGTGCCTGTCACGACGGCCCAGCGCCCGACAGCCAGGCTACTGCGCGGGGGCGGCGGCATGAGCCACCGCAGCCGCCTCCTCCCGATCGCCTCCTCTCATAGTAGGCGGCCGGGCACGGACCCTTCCCCCCTCCCCCCCACACTGCAAGCAGTAACCCGACTCGTCCTCGCCGATGGCTGCTTTGGCTTGGCACAGCAACTCCAGTCTGCGCCCGCCTTCCGGACCGACGCGGCTTTCTGACTGGGCAACAAGCAGCCGGCATCCTCGACCCTCCCTTCCTCCATTCGCCCGCCCACTCACCCCCCCAAAGTACCGCCTACCGTCGCTATGACAACTGAAACTGTGCGCAGGCGCCGAAGGGTATCCGTCGGTATCCGGGCCTACAGGCGGATCCGAAGCGAACACAGGCGCAGGTGCGCGACGGTCCCGAAATGTATACTGAGGGGGCATCGGTTCCTACTGGGACGTTATTTTTTATTGTTGCACAGAGAAGACAGAAAATGAACAAGGCGGGCCAAAGAAGCGACCTTGGCCCAAGGGAGCAGACTTTCCAATTTCCCGGGGGGGGGGGGGGGGGGGGGCTGGGGCTGGGCCAGAGGCATTGCTTTGCTAGGAGCAAGGGTGGCTCCCGGGGGAGGCTGAGTACCTTCCTGAAAATTTCGGCGGGGGCTGAAGCCCCGCCGCCCCCACGAAGATTACGCCTATGCCTTGGCCATCACACGCGAGAGGGGGAATTTGCCCCTAGGACTCCAAGGCCACCACCCCGGGGCTCAGAGAAGCGGAGGAACATTTCGCGCCTCCCCCCACCCTTGCCCCTGCCATTAGCGCTGCTGCCGCCACCGGCAGCCATAACTTTTTAAAGAGCCCCTGACAAGACCTGGGGGAGCCAGAATGACCTCTCTGGTGTGATGGCCGAGCGCCGTTGCCGTTGGGCCATCAGACGCGAGAGGTGGAATTAGCCCCTAGGACCCCAAGGTGGGATGTACTAAAAGGAAGGACAGGATTGCCCATTGGAAACAATGGGAGACGCTGGAAGGCCCATTGGAAATAATGGGAGTCAGGAATGCAAATTGACTTGCATGGACTCCATTGGAAAACATTAGGGTACAAGTAGAGTTGCAATAAAAATGCGGAATGGATTTTCCATTAGGGTCCCTGGGCCCAAATACACTACTCTGGGGATGGAAGGAGAGGCCACGGAGTGCAATGACAACCCCTGGGAGTAACACATGTGTTCAGGAACTGGGATGACAGGCCACAGAGTGGAATGACGGCCCCATGGTAGAGCAGGAGTGATCAGGGACTAGGATGACAGCCCACGGAGTGGAATGGCAGCCCCAGGGTGGAGCAGCAGTGTTCAGGCACTGGGTTCACAGGCCACGGAGTAGAATGACAGCCCCAGGGTGGAGCAGGAGTGTTCTGGTACTGGGATGACAGGGCCAAGAGTGGAATGACAGCCCCAGGGTGTACCAGGAGTGTTCTGGAACGGGGATGACAGGGTCAACAGTGGAATGACGGCCCCAGGGTGTACCAGGAGTGTTCTGGAACTGCAATGACAAGCCACGGAGTGGAATGACGACCCCAGGGTGCAGCAGGAGTGTTCTGGAACTGGGATAACCAACCACGGAGTGGAATGACGACCCCAGGGTGCAGCAGGAGTGTTCTGGAACTGGGATAACCAACCACGGAGTGGAATGACGACCCCAGGGTGCAGCAGGAGTGTTCTGGAACTGGGATAACCAACCACGGAGTGGAATGACGACCCCAGGGTGCAGCAGGAGTGTTCTGGAACTGGGATAACCAACCACGGAGTGGAATGACGACCCCAGGGTGCAGCAGGAGTGTTCTGGAACTGGGATAACCAACCACGGAGTGGAATGACGACCCCAGGGTGCAGCAGGAGTGTTCTGGAACTGGGATAACCAACCACGGAGTGGAATGACGACCCCAGGGTGCAGCAGGAGTGTTCTGGAACTGGGATAACCAACCACGGAGTGGAATGACGACCCCAGGGTGCAGCAGGAGTGTTCTGGAACTGGGATAACCAACCACGGAGTGGAATGACGACCCCAGGGTGCAGCAGGAGTGTTCTGGAACTGGGATAACCAACCACGGAGTGGAATGACGACCCCAGGGTGCAGCAGGAGTGTTCTGGAACTGGGATAACCAACCACGGAGTGGAATGACGACCCCAGGGTGCAGCAGGAGTGTTCTGGAACTGGGATAACCAACCACGGAGTGGAATGACGACCCCAGGGTGCAGCAGGAGTGTTCTGGAACTGGGATGACAGGCCACGGAGTGGCATGACGGCCCCAGGATGGAGCAAGAGTTTTCTTGAACTGCGATGACAGGGACAAGAATGGAATGACGGCCCCAGGGTGGAGCAGGAGGGTTCTGGGACTGGGATGACAGGCTACAGAGTGGAATGAGATCCCCAGGGTGTAGCAGGAGTATTCTGGGACTGGGATGAGAGGCCCCAGAGTGGGATGACAGGCCACAGAGTGGAATGACAGCCCCAGGGTGGAGCAGCAGTGTTCAGGCACTGGGTTGACAGGCCACGGAGTGGAATGACAGCCCCAGGGTGGAGCAGCAGTGTTCAGGCACTGGGTTGACAGGCCACGGAGTGGAATGACAGCCCCAGGGTGGAGCAGCAGTGTTCAGGCACTGGGTTGACAGGCCACGGAGTGGAATGACAGCCCCAGGGTGGAGCAGCAGTGTTCAGGCACTGGGTTGACAGGCCACGGAGTGGAATGACAGCCCCAGGGTGGAGCAGCAGTGTTCAGGCACTGGGTTGACAGGCCACGGAGTGGAATGACAGCCCCAGGGTGGAGCAGCAGTGTTCAGGCACTGGGTTGACAGGCCACGGAGTGGAATGACAGCCCCAGGGTGGAGCAGCAGTGTTCAGGCACTGGGTTGACAGGCCACGGAGTGGAATGACAGCCCCAGGGTGGAGCAGGAGGGTTCTGGGACTGGGATGACAGGCTACAGAGTGGAATGAGATCCCCAGGGTGTAGCAGGAGTATTCTGGGACTGGGATGAGAGGCCCCAGAGTGGGATGACAGGCCACAGAGTGGAGTGAACGCCTCGAGGTTTAGCAGCAGTGTTCTGGGACTGGAATGAGGGCCCCCAGAGTGGAATGACAGACCCAGGATGTAGCAGGAGTGCTCTTGGACTGGAATGACTTCCCCAGGAAGTGGTAGAAGTGTTCTGGAATTGGAGACCAATATGTGGAATGACAGCCCCTGGGAGTATTCTGGGAATAGAATGACAGGCTCCAAGGTAGATTGACAGTCCCTGGAAGTAGCAGGAGACTTATGGGCCTGGAATGGCAGTTCCTAGTATGGAAGGAGAGACCCTGGGTGTTGAGGCAGTTCTGCACAACTGGATTTGCAAACTGTAGAGTGAAGGACTTTACATTTAAATATTTCTGGAATGTGTGTAGCTACCACCAGATCAGCTCCATCTCAGCTCCTTTGTTTCCTTACAAATTCATGAGGTTGATGTGAACCTCCTCCTCCTTTGTCAATTATAAATCTTGCCCTTGTCCCTCTACCTGTTCCAGTGTCCAGTTCTGCTGCCTTTCTTACCTCCATGTTCCCTTCGTGTGTCACACTCTGCCTGCGTTCTTCGCACACTATTGCCTACTCTGTTGCCCACTGACCCAGAGACCCCCCTCCATAGTCTCTGTGAAATATTCCAACCTGTAGTCTAGCTCGGGGGCCTCCAACCTTTTTGAGCCTGCGACACCTTTGTAATTCTGACACACTATGCTGAATGCAGACACAAAATCTCTGCTGCAGGAGGTGGAGCCAGCCAGGAACGGATGGCCGCAGCGTACCTTCAGTCACTTAGTGATAACTTGTAGTCAGACCTCAGAGGGAACTTCCTATCATTTTGCTTTCAGTTCTTGTTTCTCAGATTGGTTTAGTCCAGAAGAGGCCAAGTGAATGAATGGAGTTTAGACTACTGCTACTGCATTCCAGCAGGTCTTCTAATTATCCATTTGAGATCAGATTGGCTGTGTAGATTTTTAGAACCGTTCATTTGGCAGAATCTGGCTCCCACCTTAGAAGATTGTCACTATGTGACTGAAGGTACATCCGTTCCTGGCTGGTTCCACTTCCTGTTGGCCCTGTCATCCCAGTTCCAGAACACTCCTGCTGCACCCTGGAGCTGTCATTCCACACTTGGCCCTGTCATCCCAGTTCCAGAACACTCCTGGTACACCCTGGGGCTGTCATTTCACTCCGTGGCCTGTTCCAACAGCCACAGCAGCAGCAACCATCCCTGAGCAGAGAATGGACTTACCCTTGGGAACTGTGGCTGCCATGCAAGGGAGCTCTGGATACTTCAGGGACCTCGCCTCAACACTCCCCCCCCCCGTTTCTTCTGTCTGTTTGGAAATAGTGGTGAGGACGCTGAGCGCAGCTCTGAGCCCGGCCGCACTTCACTCGTTTCATCTTTCTCCTGGTGAAGGGCTGCCAGCCAGCCCTGGTATCCTCCTGCTAATGCTCTGCTCGCCTGGCAGCCAGCCGACAGCCCACTAAGGTATGCTGTTGCCTCGCACAGCAGGTAAAGGTCCCAACGCCACCTGCTCCATGGTCTGGCCTGGCTGAGGCATCCTGAGGCCTCCTCCTTGCGCCTCCTCCAAGCTCAAGGGCTTGGCGTTGGTCGGGGGATCGGGCCTTGTGGCATCGCTCTGCAGGTTAGCCACTGCCTCATGGGCAGCCTCGCTTCCCCCAAGGCTCCATTGTGCCAGGCCAGTCTCCCATAGCCCGGGTGCTATTGCCCAGGTATGTGCTGGGGGAGTCTTGGAGCCAGGAGAAGGAAGGGGGAGAAGGAAGCTTCAGTGAGCCTTTCCAGAGCAGTTCTGGATGAGCCACTGAAAGAGGAAGGGGGGGGAGGATGCCTTGGCGAGGCTGTCTGGAGCAACTCCAGACAAGCCACCAAGAGGGAAGGAGTCAGTGGGTCTGGCAGCTGCAAGGGAGCCTGGGGAGAAAGTGTGTGTGGGGATATGAAATCCCCTCCCCGTGAGTATCGCAGGTGGGCGATGCTTGTAGCCTCTAGTGCACACAGGTGGTTGTCTGACTCTGGTAACCTGTCTCTGAGTCCCTGTCTCAGATGGTGCATCTTGAAGTGCCAGTGGTGGGTGTCACATTCTTTATGAATATCTTTCATGATCCAGAATGAACATTATTAACTATTTACATAACTTAGAAATCAGTATTAGAAGGAGCAGATTTACTCAGCTTATCTGCTCTGATGATGTAGGATCTACATGATGTTAAGCAGCACCCACTTAAAGTTCCCTTCCATAGAAAAAAAAAGTCATACATCAATAAACAGTTCTCCATTAGTCTCTGGGTTGCCTTCCTCAGCCTTGCAGATCTATGGGTCATGACCAGCATTTCAGCCTCCACTTTCTTTTGGTCGCTGCAGTTCTTGTATGTTGGCTGATGCACTTGATTACTGCCAAGCTTTCTTGATTCAGATAGCCCCTTCTTTTTTCTCTTCCTCTTTGGGAATCAGCTGTAGACCCCTCCCTATACATTTGTACATCATCAGTTCTCACCTCATGAGATCAAAGAGCTACTTCCTGAGTGACCACAGCACTTTGTCCCCATTAGGGATGGGCATGAACCAGCTCAGAAGCTAAGGTTCATGATGAATTTCAGATGGTTTGTGGTTTATGAAGTGAAGTTTGTGGCAGGTCAACTGGCACAAACTTTCCATGAACTTTCAAGCTGTTCCTAGAGGTTCTTGCTAGTTGGTGAATGTATACATTTCCAGACAGACTGTCTCTCCTCAATCAAAATGTTTACCAAACTTCAAAGCAGCAAGGGGCAGGAACTTCAAAGTAATGGAGGGAGGAGAATTTTGCAACCTTGGACTGCTTTTTTTCTTTTTGTATGTGGTTTCTGTGGGCTTCTACCAGAAGGATTGCCCATTTATCAGTTTCAAACTAGTCTTGTCAGTTTCAAGGGTTTCTGCCCTTTGCTAGCATTCCTTCCCCTTCCCTTCCCATTTTCTTGCACAGAGCTTGCAACCCACCCACCCCATTTGCAGTGTGATTCTGTGCTAGACATCAGTCCTGTTAAGCTGGCATTGCTACAATAATTAGTCAATGCAAAATTACAAAAATACAAAAATATAACAAATTTATTTGTGTTGTTTCAGATGATGTGACGAAATTCTCCAGAGTCAATCTTTCGTTTCGTAAGAACTTCTTCCAACATCAATAATCATCAAGATGTGTCTTCATTGATTCATGCGGATTCATCAATTTTCCTCAAAGGGAACCTCACTCCTTTCTAATACTCTTCAAAGCATATTCACAAATGCGGGCTGACTAATTACTGTAGACTTCTTTAGCAACTGATTAAAATAGTATATGCACGCTTTGCAGTATTTTTTCTTGTGTATTGGGTTATATGTACTGCAACCCCTCATTTTGATGGGCATTGCTACAATGGCACTGGATTCTGCTGGGCACTCTTTGATTGCACTGGTACTGCTGGGCACTCTGTACCAATATTGCACTGGTACTGCTAGGCTTGCAAAAATGCGCCCCCCACACCTTCATTTCTCCTGCAGAGATTCTCTGCCTTGACCTTAGTTTTGTTGGGTTTACACTGCCACAGTAGCACTGGTTCTGCTGGACATATCGTACTGGTTCTGCTGGGTTTGAACTGGGCTTTCTACTCTAGGGATTCTCTGGTTTGACATCACTCCTCTTTTGCTTGCATTGCCACAGTGGCAATGGGTTCTGCTGGGCACTAGTAAATTGCACTGGTTCTGCTGGGCTTGCAACCCTACCCCCTTGCTTGAAGTGTGATGCTGTGCTTCACATCAGTCCTGTTGAGCTGGCATTGCCACAATGACAGTGGGTTCCACTGGGGGGATGTACTGAAAGGAATGACAGGATTGCCCATTGGAAACAATGGGAGATACTTGAAGGTTAATTGAATATAATGAGAGCCAGGA
>NW_015168688.1:236477-272869 GCF_001447785.1 Gekko japonicus
GCCTCCATGGAAGCAATGGAGAAGAGAATGACAGAGGCAATACAAGCCATGGGGGAGCAGATAGAAAAAACATTGGGGGACCAACTGGAGAAGCAAACTCAGATTCATCTGAAACATCTAGAAGAAGTCCAAGAGAAGAACATAACAGCATTGAAGGAATTGGTTACTACAGAAATAACTTCAATCAAGCAAGAAATGGAAGGAGTTAAGAAGGATGTTCAAGCAAATGCAACCAAGACTACAGAGACAGAGGAGAAGATACAAAAAATAGAAGAGAAACAAGATTCTTTGACTCAACAAATTACAAGATCAGAGACAATGATGGAGTTCAGAAGGATGCAGACTCATCTGAGATTCAGAGGCATTAAGGAAACAGAGAATGAGAACTTAAAAGAAAAAATGATGGAAGTGATAACGGCTTTTCTGGGCGAGGAGGAAGGGTCAATGGACTCAGACTTTGATTTGATTTATAGAGTGAACTCCAGAATTGCAGAAAAGAAGAATTTACCAAGGGATGTAATTGTACAATTTGTAACAAGATCAATAACAGAGGAGATATTCAAGAAGCAATTCAACGTCCCTTTTGTAATAGAGGGAAACAAAATTATGGTGATGAGAGAACTCCCAAGAACAATACTGCAAGACAGGAAAAGGTATAAATCCTTGGCGGACAAACTCAGAGCTTTGAGCATCAGATATAGATGGGAGATTCCACAAGGTTTATCCTTTACGTATCAAGGTGGGAGGATTCAGATCAGATCGATGATGGACTTTTATAAATTTAAGGCGGACAATGCGGACGTCTTTGGAGAACTTTAAAATAAAACGCATAATGGAGTACAAATTGTTGTCATGGAATGTTAATGGATTAAATTCACCAAACAAGAGGAAAAGAATCAATCATTGGATACAGAAACAGAAATGCAACGTGATATGCTTGCAAGAAACACATATTAGAAAACAGGATATAAAATATTTAAAGAATGCTTTATTTGGAATTGAATTTTGTTCTGCGGCCTCAAACAAGAAAAAAGGAGTTGTGACATATGTGAAGAAGGAGTTACAACCTACAGAAATTTTTAAGGACATAGATGGCAGATACGTGGGTGTGGAATTAATGATTCAGCAGAAAAAAACATTGTTGATCAACGTGTACGCACCCAATGGAGCAAAGGAAAAATTTTTTAAGGATATAACTGACCAATTACAACAATTGACTTATGAGCAAGTTATTATGGCCGGAGACTTTAATGGGACAATAGATCGTCTAGACAGAAAACCACAAAAGGACAACGAATTCAGCGGAAAATTGCCAAAGAATTTTTTTGAATTAGTTAAGCAAGAAAAATTAGAAGATGTTTGGAGGAAATGGAACCCGATGCAGAAAGACTTTACTTTTTATTCCAATAGACATTGCTCTTTTTCCAGAATTGATATGATTTGGATGTCTGAAGAATTATCAATGAAAACACATAAGACTGAAATTTTGCCAAGATGTAATTCAGATCACAATCCGGTGGTATGGAGTTCCACAGAAAGGAAAAAACCCTTTCTGTGGAGGATTAATGAAGACTTGTTGGATAAGAAAACGGTAATTGAGATGTTAAAGGAAGAAACGAAACAATTCTTTCAACAAAATTTAAATAAAGAAACACCGATACAGATTGTATGGGATGCTTATAAAGCGGTGATGAGAGGAATTCTCATCTCGCAAAACGTGAAGCAAAAAAAGGAAAAACTTCAAAAACAAACAGAAGTGTTAGAAAAAATTGCTCAGAAAGAAAAGGAATTAAAAAAGAAGCCTGGAAAAAAGCAAATTATTAAAGAATTAAAGTTGCTGAAGGAACAACTGAATGAGACTTGGAATCAGGAAATGTATTGGAATTTAAAGAAGTTACAACAGAAATCTTTTGAAGGGGCGAACAAACCGGGAAAATACTTAGCTTGGCAACTTAAGGCTAGAAGAGAGAGAAGAATGATAACCAAAATAATAGAAGATGGAAAAGAGTTCGTTGATCCTAATGGAATAAAGAGATGTTTCTTCAAGTATTATGCTAAACTATTCCAAACAACTAGAGTTGATCTTGAGAAGATTAAAACATATTTAAAGGAGATTCCACTACCAAAAATAAGTAAGGAATACAAAGATTTATTAAATGGTCCAATTCAAAAAGAAGAAGTGATGAAGGCAATAGAAGAGACAAAGTTGGGGAAGGCGCCTGGGCCGGACGGATTTACAGCGAAATTCTACAAAAAGATGAAAGAAGAAATTTCCCCGGTCCTGGAAGCTTTAACCAACGAAATAAGAGAAAACAAAAAGGTGCCGGACTCATGGAAAGAAGCAATTATTTCTTTGATTCCAAAGGAAGGACAAGATTCAACAAATGTAAAGAACTACAGGCCAATATCTCTTTTGAACAACGATTATAAAATCTTTGCAAAAATTATTGCAGAAAGGGTGAAAAACTATTTACAAACGGTAATTTCTGAAGATCAAGCGGGCTTTTTACCCAAAAGGCAGATTAGAGACAATGTAAGAATAGTAATGGACGCAATTGAATATTATGAAAAGCACCCAGAAAAAGAAGTAGCTTTTCTGTTTGTTGATGCAGAAAAAGCTTTTGACAATCTTAATTGGAATTTTATGCACCAGATGATGGAAAAGATTGAAGCGGGACAACATTTTAGAAATTGTATTGAAGCTATCTATTCTGAACAAAGAGCTAAAATAAATGTGAATAAAGAACTGACAGATAACTTCAAAGTACAGAAAGGAACAAGGCAAGGTTGTCCGTTATCACCGTTATTATTTATCTGGGTATTGGAAATACTTTTACAAAAAATACAGTACGATCAAGAAATAAAGGGCTTGACACATAAAGGACACCAATACAAATATCGAGCATTTGCAGACGATGTAATGTTTATGGTGGAAAACCCAACAGAAAAATTGACATTGCTTTTTCAAAAAATAAAGGAGTTTGGAGAATTGGCCGGCTTTTACGTAAATAAGAATAAAACAAAACTTATATGTAAAAACATGATCAAACAAAAACAAGTGGAACTACAAGAACTGGTACAATGTGAAGTAGTTAAAAAAACAAAATACCTTGGAATTGAATTAACGGCAAAAAATATAGACCTATATAAGAATAATTATGAGAAATTATGGACTAAGCTGACTCAAGATTTTAAGAAATGGGATAAAATGAACTTATCACTGATGGGAAGAATATCAGTTATAAAAATGAATGTCCTACCACGTTTGATGTTCCTGTTCCAAACAATACCAATTCTGCATAAAACGGATTTGTTGGCCAAGTGGCAACAAGAGTTGTCAAAATTTGTTTGGGCAGGCAAGAAACCAAGGATCAAAATGAAAATACTTTGTGATGCCAAAGAAAGAGGAGGTCTACAAATGCCAAATCTTAGACTATATTATGAAGCGGTTTGTCTAACATGGATGGATCAATGGGTGAAGCTTGAAAATGACAGATTGTTGGGGTTGGAAGGGCATGATTGTAGATTTGGCTGGCATGCATATTTATGGTATGACAAGATAAAAATGGACAGTTTTTTTAAACTTCACTTGGTGAGAAAAGCTTTGTATATGGTATGGACAAGATATAAGAAGTACCAGAGTGACTTAAGACCATTGTGGATTGTACCAGTAGAAGTGTTGATATCTTACTCAAGACAGCGAGGTAGAGACTGGTTGCCATATAGAGATTTAATTAAAAAAGAGGGAACAGAGTGGGTAATGAAAAAGCAGAATGAAATTGAATATGAATATGAGTGGTTGAAATATATGCAGATTTATGATCTTTTTAGATCTGACAAAAAAAACTATGGTTTTAGAGAGGAAAAAAATGAAATTGAAAAGGTATGGGAGAGTGGAGGAGGAAAAAATATTTCTAAAATGTATAAGGTGTTGTTAAAATGGTATACTGAAGATGAAACTGTTAAAGAACAAATGTTAAAATGGGCTATTAATATGAATAAGGAAGTGGATATGGAAACTTGGGAATATTTGTGGAAAAACTCTATTAAGATCTCGACATGTACTAATGTTAAAGAAAATTGTTATAAGATGATGTATAGGTGGTACATGACACCTAAGAAGATTGCAAATATGAATCAAAATATGTCAAACAAATGCTGGAAATGTAAGAGGCATGAGGGCTCATTTTATCATATGTGGTGGACTTGTGAGAAAGCTGTAGACTTTTGGACAAAAGTCCACAATGAAATGCAAAAAATACTGAAATGTTCTTTTAAAAAAGCACCGGAAATTCTGCTTTTGGGACTCAAAATGGAAGAAGTCAATACGACTAAAAAAACTTTACTCTGGTACCTGATAGTGACAGCGAGAATGATTTATGCTCAGTTTTGGAAGACAGAAAAGGTACCAGAGGTTGAAGAATGGATACAAAAAGTTCTGTTCATGGCACAAATGGATAAGATTACAAAAAAACTGAATAACAAAGAAGACGATGAGTTTTTTGGAGAATGGAATGATTTTAAAATTTATCTGGAAAAGAACTGGGATGTGAAACAAAACTTAATATGTTTAGATCAATATTAAGTCAAACGATGTTATCTTTAGATTGTAATGATGAAAAACTGATATTGTTGATGATATGAAGTAATTTGGAGCAGGGGTGGAAGCATTGTGGGAAGCCATTGGAGGGAGGGGAGGAACTGGGAATGGGGTAGACAATTGATAGAATGAAATGTTTTATATGTTGTATTCCTGAGAAAATAAAATTTGTTTACCAAAAAAAAGAAAAGAAAATGTGGAGTGGATTTTTAATTAATGTCTCTAGGCCCAGATAAACTGCTCTGGTACTGGAATGACAGCCCCCCCCCCAGTGGAACAATGGCCCCTGGGAGTAGCACAAGTGTTCTGAGAGTGGAAAGACAGTCCCCAGTGTGGAATGATGGCCCCTGGGAGTAGCAGAATTGTTCTGGGGCTGGAATGATAGCTGAGACTTTACATATTTATAATTGATTCAATTTCTGAGAAATGTATCTTCTAATACAATTATTCAATGCCTTGTTCAAATTTTCAGGTAAAGCTCTCCATCCATTAAAGAAAATTCTTTAATGAGCTATAGTCTGGAAATTCCATTACATAAATTATAAAACTGTTCTGGATTATCTTTAATTTTTTTTTCTCCCCTGAATTAATCTAATCTTATTTGTTAATTTTTCAAGTGCCACTATATTTCTTAATTTAGTGTGCCTCCTATTCAAGGAAATCCCATTAGCATTCTTCCAATCCTCCCCAAACTTGGAGGACAGGTAGAGGACAATCAGCCAGAGATCCCTTGCAAGTTTGGTGTTTCTAGGATGCTGGGGCGGGGGGTTCTACCACATCATGAACCTCATGAACTGAACTGGTTCATTTGGCCCCTAAAAGTTCATGAAGGCTCATGGTTCATAAACCAGGCACACCATGAACCATGAACTGAACTGCATTTTCCCAGTTCATGCCCATCCCTAGTCCCCATATTTTGCCACTGTATGTGTATACTGTATTGTGATTGCAAAGATTTAAGGTCACATGAACCCCAGTCATACTAGACTTTCTCTTCAGCTTTCTCTGTATTTTCCCATGTATTTACAAAATCTTTGTGCTGAAAGTCTGTGTCCATGTAATCAGGCAATCTGTTTCTCAGTTTTCTCCCAAACAACAATTCAGCAAGAGATAGTCCCATTTTTAAAACTGCAGCCCTATAATTCAGCAAAGCTAAATAAGGATCTGTATTTGACTCCTCTGCTTTCTTAAGCATTCTTTTGACAATTTTAAAATCATTTTCCTCCAGCCCATTAGACTGGGAATAACTAGGACTTGAAGTAATGTGCCTGAAATGATAATGTAGTACAAATTCCTTAAAATTATACAGTGAAATTGGGGTACATTATCAAATATGACTACAGTAGATATGCCATGTCTTGCAAAATTAGACTTGAAATGTGAAATAACATGACTTGCAGTGATATTGTGTAACAAGGCTATCTCTGAAAAACGAGAATAGTATTCCAGAACTAATACATTGTTTTGACCAACATAAAAGAACAAGTCAGTGCTTACTTTAGGCCATTGCTCACTGGTCTCTGGAATCAACATCATTTATTTATTTATTTAAATTTATAGCCCGCCCTCCCCGCGAACGGGCTCAGGGCGGCGTACAGATGGGACCAATGCCCAATACATAAAACATTAAAACTGCATTTTAAAAACATTCAGTGCAATATAAGTGCTCTCCACAACAACTAACAAGGGAACCGATGACGTCATCAGGATGGTATCCTTAGTGGCCACAACTCCACGCAGTACCACCATTTTTGCACTCACGGCGAGTTGGTAATAAGGGCTAGGACAGATAGTCATAGTCGTAGACAGATGGTAACAGTCGTGGCGGCTCCTACTCAAACGCCTGGCGGAAGAGCTCCGTCTTGCAGGACCTGCGGAACTGTGCAAGGTTCCGCAGGGCCCGGATCTCCTCTGGGAGCTCATTCCACCAGGTAGGAGCCGCCACCGAAAAAGCCCTAGCCCTAGTCGCCGCTAGTCTGGCCTCTTTGGGACCTGGAACCACCAGGAGATGTTTAGTCCCGGACCGTAGTGCTCGTTGGGGAACATATGGGGAGAGGCGGTCCCGTAGGTACGTCGGACCCTGACCATCTAGGGCTTTAAACGTAAGAACCAGCACTTTGAAGCGAATCCGGTATGCTATCAGCCAGTGCAGCGCTTTCAGCACAGGCTGGATGTGTGCCCCCCTAGGAAGGCCCATCAACAGCCTGGCTGCAGCATTCTGCACCAGCTGCAGCTTCCGGATTTGTGACAAAGGCAGCCCCATGTAGAGAGCGTTACAATGGTCTAGCCTCAAGGTGACCGTCGCATGGATCACTGTGGCTAGGTCATCATGGTCGAGAAAGGGAACCAACTGCCGAGCCTGCCGAAGATGGTAGAAGGCCACCCTGGCAGTGGCTGCTACCTGGGCCTCCATAGATAATGTGGAGTCCAGGAGCACCCCCAAACTCCTAACGTCCGACGCTGGCACCAAGGGTGCCCCCTCAAAGGTCGGGAGCGGGAGCCCCAACCCCAAACCACAACTCAAATCCAGAACTTCCGTCTTTGCCGGGTTTAGCCTCAGCCAACTCAGTCGGAGCCAACCAGCCACGGCTTGCAACACCCGGTGCAGATCTTCTGAGCTGGAGTCCGACCGGCCGCCCAATATCAGATAGAGCTGGGTGTCATCCGCATATTGATGACACCCAAGCCCAAACCTCCGGGCAATCTGGGCAAGGGGGCGCATGTAGATGTTAAACAACATTGGGGATAATACAGCCCCTTGGGGCACCCCACATTCAAGGGGTGTCTCTGGGACTGCTGTTCCCCTATCACCACCCTTTGTCCCCGACCTTGTAGGAACGAGGCAAGCCATTGAAGGACAAGTCCCTGAATCCCCACGTCGGCGAGGCGGTGGGTCAGCAACTGGTGGTCGACCGTATTATAGGCTGCTTTTGCTGATAGTCTTTGTGTTTTTTACATGTTACACACTTCTGAATAAGTTGTTCTATGTCTGAATTCATGTTTGGCCAATATAAGGCACTCTGAGCATGCTGCTTGCATTTCTGTATGCCTAAATGTCCTTCTTGTATGTATTTATTTATTTATATTATTTATTACTTTGATTTTTACCCCCACCCTCCCCTCCATGGCAGGCTCAGGGCAGCTTACATAAGAACCAATAAAACAATTTAAACACAATACAAATACATATTAAAAATTTTAAAACCATTAATATATCGATGGAGTTGCAGATACAAAGTGCATTTAGGAACATACATTCAACAGTGCAACCATTGTAGGCCAGCTTAGGCTGGCAGAAAAATAGGGACAGGGCATAGCTAATAAGGTGCAACTCCTTATCTAAATGCCTGCCGGAAGAGCTCCGTTTTCATGGTCCTGCGGAACTGTGCGAGATCCCGCAGAGCCCTGATCTCACCTGGGAGCTCATTCCAATAGGTTGGAGCTGCCACAGAAAACGCCCTGCTGGTTGATACCAGCTTGGCGTCCTTAGGACCAGGGAGTGCCAAGCAATTTTGCAACCCCAATCGCAGTGCTCTCTGGGGAATATGTGGGAAAAGGTGGTCCCTCAGGTAGGTAGGACCCTGACCATAAAGGGCTTTAAAGGTCAAGACCAGCACCTTGAAGTGAATCCGGTATGCTATTGGCAGCCAGTCTTTAGCACAGGCTGGATGTGCTCCCACATAGGGAGACCCATCAACAGCCTGGCCGCCACATTTTACTCCCCAATCCGCTCCAACTCAGGCACAGGACCTCTGTCTTCATCAGATTCAATTTCAGTCAACTCAGTCTAAGCCATCCAGCCACGTCCTGTAATGCCCGGTCCAGGTCTTCCAGGGTAGAGTCAGACTGGCTGCCCAACAACAGATATAGCTGGATGTCATCCGCATATTGGTGACACCCTAGCCCATGCCTCCAGGCAATCTGGGCAAGGGGGTGCATATACATGTTAAACAGCTGCTCCCAAAGGGCCACCCTTTGTCCCCAACCCTGGAGAAACGAGACAAGCCATTGCAAGGCAAGCCCCTGAATCCCCATGTCGGCAAGGCGGTGGGCCAGTAGCTGGTGGTCGACCGTGTTAAACACCGCTGACAGGTCGAACAACAACAGCACTGCTGCACCGCCTGATCCAGGTGCCTCCAGAGGTCGTCTGTGAGGGCGACCAGTGTACCTGTTTCAAAATCTCTACTTTTAGAGAAATACTTAGAAATCAGTATTAGAAGGAGCAGACTGACTTGCTGCTTCAGCCATGACTCTGCTCTGATTCTCTAGGAGCTATATGATATTAAGCACCACCCATTTAAAGTCATAGTGTCCTCACAGTGGAGTAAATACATCTAACAGAGGCTAGAGATCTGAGCCAGTATCATTACTTGCAGGTTAAGCTGATGCAAGATGGGAAGCATTTCATACACAACCGTATGAATGGTCCTTTATCTCAAGAGATTTTAGAGGGGATGTAAATTTGAGTTCTCTTTTCATAATCTTTCAGGGCTATTTTTGGACAGGAACGCACAGGAACGGAGTTCCGGCTGGCTCCCAAGTTGGCCACGCCCAGCAGGAACTCATTAGCATAATAGGCCACACCCAACAGCAGAAACTCATTAGGATTGGCTACATTAGGGGTATGTGGCCTAACATGCAAAGGAGTTCCTGCTACAAAAAAGTCCTGGGTTTTGACAACAAACAAGGTAAACAGAATAACAAGCAAAAGGTGGGTGTGGCTGGATAACCACACTTCTGGTAACATGGGGGTGTGGCCTAATGTGCCAATGAGCTTTGCTGTCAGGAGTGTGGCCCAATATGCTAATGAGTTCCTGCTGTTGGGTGTGGCCTATTATGCTAATGAGTTCCTGCTGGGCTTTTTCTACCAAAAGAGCCCTGATCTTACTCTAACAAAAGAGCCAAAGTCAAATGTTAGTTCCTTTGCACCATGACCCTTGACAGGGTGAGCCTTACATTTGTCTTGTTTCTGTATCATTCCTTTTTTATATTAGGTTCTAAAGGTGCATCAATTCTTGACTTAAGAAGTTCAGCAACATTCATCTCATGCAGTAGCTATAGTGTTGTGGCATGTCATATAGCCCTGTAAATTTACAGAAAATCAATAGTAAAGGTTTTCCATTCTTTTCCTTCCAATGTAGCTGTTTGCAAACTGCCAGTGCTGCCAGTGCAGCTAATCCCCTGCCCTCCTTTGCTTACTGACTCTTGCCCTTTCATCTACTTCCTTACTACAAGGATAGTTGAGGTGGAGTTTGCCCTTCAGCTCTAGATGAACTGTTTTTCTTTAAACAAATTACTGTTTTGTTGCCATGGATGGCTAGAGAAGGAGCAATTAACACAGAAGAGGGCCAGCACTAGTACTACCTTCTTTAAAACAACAACAACAACACTGTTTTGGTCATCTGATCCCCCACAGCTAATGTGAGAGATGAAATTCCTGCCTTTGTCTATACTCATGGTTATACATGCCACCCTCTGCCAGATTCTGATACAATCCCATGGTGATACGGGTGTTTTCCACATGAGGACAGGCTTGTGTAGTTTCCCCATGGCTACTGATAGTACAACAGCTTCCACATGGCAGGTTTCCCCATCAGGCTGGCCCAAGGGATTTTGGTGCTCTTGGCCAGTCAGTACTCTGATGTGCTCCTCCCACTAGCCTGGCATTTACAAAACCCATATGGGTAAGCTGCTGCCATGGCCCCACAAACTGATTGGGTGGGGAGCCCCACAGTAACAGAACCGTCAGCTGCCTTATCCTCATCCTTCATAAGAACATAAGAACATAAGAGATGCCAATGTTGGATCAGGCCAAAGGCCCATCCAGTCCAACACTCTGTATCCCACAGTGGCCAGAAATACCAGTGCCATCAGGAGGTCCACCAGTGGGGCCAGGACATTAGAAGCCCTCCCACTGTTGACCCCCCCCAAGCACCAAGATGACAGAGCATCACTTGCCCCAGAGTCCCTATCTATACCTTGTGGCTAATAGCCACTGATGGACCTCTGCTCCATATGCTTATCTAATTCCCTTTTGAAGCCGTCCATGCTTGTAGCTGCCACCACTTCCTGTGGCAGTGAATTCCAAGTGTTAATCACTCTTTGGGTGAAGAAGTACTTCCTTTTATCCGTTCTAACCCGACCGCTCAGCAATTTCATGGAGTGCCCACGGGTTCTTGTATTGTGAGAAAGGGAGAAAAGTACCTCTTTCTTTACCTGCTCTTTCCCATGCATAATCTTATAAACCTCAATCATGTCACCCCTCAGTCGTCGTTTCTCCAAGCTAAAGAGCCCTAAGCGCCTTAACCGTTCCTCATAGGGAAAGTGTTCCAACCCTTTTATCATTCGAGTTGCTCTTTTCTGCACTTTTTCCAAAGCTATAATATCCTTTTTAAGGTGTGGTGACCAGAATTGCACACAGTATTCCAGATGAGGTCGCACCATTGATTTATATAGCGGCATTATGATATTGGCTGATCTGTTTACAATACCCTTCCTAATAATCCCCAGCATAGCATTGGCCTTCTTTATTGCAGTCACACACTGTCTCGACATTTTCAGTGAGTTATCTACTACAACTCCAAGATCTCTCTCTTGATCTGTCTCTGCCAGTTCAGACCCCATCAACGTGTATTTATAGTTAGGATTTTTGGCTCCAATGTGCATCACCTTGCACTTGGCCACATTGAACCCCATTTGCCATGTTGACGCCCACTCGCCCAACTTTGACAGATCCCTTTGGAGTGCCTCACAATCCTCACTGGTTTTCACCACCCTGAACAACTTCGTATCATCCGCAAATTTAGCCACTTCACTGCTTACTCCCAACTCCAAATCATTAATGAACAAGTTAAAAAGCAGTGGACCAAGTACTGATCCCTGTGGTACCCCACTGCTTACACCCCTCCACTGGGAGAACTGCCCATTTATACTCACTCTCTGTTTTCTATTAAGTCAAGGTAAACAATATCTATGGGATCCCCCTTGTCCACATGTTTGTTCACCCCCTCAAAGAACATTAACAGGTTAGTGAGACAAGATCTTCCCTTACAGAACCCATGTTGAGTCTGCCTTCCTTGTCAAGATAGTGATAGGCAAGAGGAAAACGCAAAAGGCTGTGGCGCGAATCCTCACTGCCCAGGGTAATGAGCCTAAGGTTGCCAAATCTGGGTTGGAAAATACCTGGAGGCTTTGGGGGTGGAGCCAGGAGAGGGTGGGGTTTGGGGAGGGGAGGGGAGGGGCCTCAGCATGGTACAGTGCCATAGAGTCCACCCTTCAGAGCAACCATTTTCTCCAGGGGAGCTGATCTCTGTCAGCTGGAGATCAGTTGTAAAAGCAGGAGATCCCCAGTCCCCACCTGGAGGCTCGCAACCCTAAATGAGCCACCACCAGCCCCTTTGACTAAATCTCCAGCTAGGAGATCAAGGGACAGAGTTTGCAGCCACAGCGAGTATTAATTAAGAAGTCAGCATCACAAGGTAGGACACTTGCAAGCTAAGTTTCAAAAACAACTTATTTGGTAGCTGTACTCAGTGTAGGCCAAAGTACTGGGTTTAGATTGAAGCCCCCAAACCCAAATACCACCACAGAACTATAGTTAATAAGGTATATTAAAAGAAATGTGCAAAAGAATATACAAATATAAGTGCAGTGCAAAGCAAGGAAGAAAATAATAAAATCTAAATAGCTAGCCTAAAATAATTTATTTATTTTATTTTTATTTATACTTTCAATTTTTACCCCGCTCACCCCCGAAGGGCTCTGAGCGGCTTACACGGTGCATGGTGCAGAGACCTATGCAGAAACCCTAACTATGGCCACAGTACGTCTGGGGTGGGGGGAGCCCTACCAGGTACCCTCCCAGCTCCGATCGTTCGTTTATCCGGCGACTGGGCGACTTCTTCTAGTTCTCTCTGGTGCGGCTTCCGCGGCCTCCACTGTTCTTTCGGCTCTCTGGCGACTCCTCTCGGGGGCTGTTGGTTATGGGACCTGGTGCGCAGCAGCGGTGGGCATCACAACGTCCTTGCGGCTCCGGACGTCCTCCTGCTGGCCACGTCATCAGTTGCCGAGCCAACTGCCTCCTTGGGATGTCGCTGCCTCTCTTCATCTCCTCCGTGCTGACCGCCGCCGTGTTGCCGCCGCTTCTCGATTCCTCGCTCGGCTGGAGCCCAATTTCGAGGGAGGGGTACCCCCCTGTCCTCCTACAGACAGGTACCCATTTACCTAATTGCCCCAAGGGGCTTTCGGACTGCTGGGTTTGGTCCTCTGACCCAGATGTTACCTGACCAGACTGAAAGCACAGAGTCCAGGTAAGTTTCAGATCCAAGAACAGGTATTTTGGCCACACAAGGCCCAACATAGTTAAAAGGATGACCCAAAAGTGTAACCAAAGTGGGGGGGGGGTAAACTAGAATGAATGATCTCACTTTATGCCAGAGTGTCTGCAGCTGGCCTGATTCTGTTTGACTAATCAGGGGTGTTGCAAAGACATGTGACCATGTACTTCTGCAGCTAGTGCATGCCCACAGTCAAGCAAGTATTCATCCCCCACTAATGAGACGGAATGCAAATGCAACTTTCTTCTGCAACTTTCACTAGGCCTAAAAGCCTGAACCAAGGATTTTAAAAGCCAAGAAACTGCTAAGCAAAGCCAGTTTCTTGATACCCCTTTGCAGGGGCAAAGCAGGGGAAGGTAGCCCAGGTGGGGCGCTGCACCTCAAACCTCTGTGGCTAAGGTTGTAAACTGCAGCTTGGAAAATTCTTAGAGATTTGGAGGTGGAGCCTGGGGAAGGCACGGTTTGGGGAGGGGTGGGACCTCAGTGGGGTACAATCAGGGTTGCCTGCTCCAACTTGGAAAATACCTGGAGATTTGGGGGGATGGAGCCTGAGGAGGGCTTCAGTTGGGTATAATGCCATAGAGTATACCTTCCAAAGAAGCCATTTTCTAGGGGTGAACTGATCTCTGTTGCGTGGAGATGAATTGTAATAGAAGGAGCTCTCCAGCCACCACCTGGAGGTTGAAAGGAAGCAGATGTATAGTGCAAAAAAAAAAAGTTCTTCACCAACTTGTAAATTCTTTTTACAGTATTCAGTTTACTGAAAGTAATTCAAACACCATCAACACCAACGAACCATTCATATAATATCTCATTTCGTGTGTACCTTTATCAAAGTGGGTAGCGTTGAAATAAAAGTTAATCTATTTGGCAACCACTCTAGATATATCTCATAGTCACATTCATCAAATGCATTAGTGGAACTGTGGGTATGCCCGGGTGGAGTGTATATAGTTGGCCCTTGCCGGGCCGTTTTCTCTCTCTTGTTGTGAAGTACAATAAACATGTCTAGTTAGCATGTTGTAGTCCGAGTCTCCATGTGCGAACCCAGTACTTTACAACCTGTTAATAATGATCAAAGAGAGAAAGTTATAGTGTGGGGGAAAAATCCAAATATTTACTCAGTGGTGGAATGGCTAGGTGAGAGTTGTTTGAAGCTAAATCCATCTAAGACAGAGATCATGTGGCTGGGGAAGCCTGGATCGCAGGGGTGGCCACTTCTACCAACCCTTGATGGGGTCTGACTTTCTGCCAACTCTGTCAGCAGTCTGTGGGTGGCTCAGTTCTTTGCTCTCCATGGACAAACATGTGTCCTTGGTGACAGACTGTATTTTAACATCTATGCTGGGCCCACCAACTGGCTCCCTATCTATCTGACTTTGCCACAGTAATTCACACAACGGTCAGCTTGAGACTGGACTACGGTAATGCACTCTATGCAGGGCTACCTTTGAAGATGCTTCAGAAACTGCAAGTGGTCCCGAGCACAGCTGCCAGATTGCTGACAGGAACATCCTAGTCAGCCCATAAAACACCTATCCTTTGACAGCTCCCAGTTAGTTTCTGGCGCCACTTTAAAATAGATCCTGTGGTAAACATTTTACTCCAGCTGTTGTCAATTCTTTTATTTCATGGTTTCTTAATAAAAGGCTGCATTTAAATTATTGTAATTCCTCTACAGCATTTTCATATTCCCACCAAGGAGAATGAATTATAGTTTGAAATGGCATTTTACAAAATTACAGAAAAGAGGTAAAGAAACAGATACCAGGGAATTATACAGTTGTCCTCCCTTTAGAAACATGGAGCATCTATCTCTTACAAATTATATCTTCATGGTGTTCATTTTTCCCTCAACAATATTCTATGACAAGCTGCTAGGAAAAGTACAGTTCTTTTCAGATGGATTATAGCAATAGATGGTCAAAAGGTATAAGAGCCACCAGGAGATCACTTCTTGTGTGTTTTCTGGAGGCAGGAGACAATGTCATTATTCATGCTCCCCCAACTTTAAAACCCATCTCTGTTTTCAGTCAATCCTTGCTTTGTCTATGATGCTTGAAAAGCTAGCAGGATACTGCTGAGAGGAAACGTCAGATAAAATCATAATAAATACATAGTGCCGCTTCTAGATCCTCACTGTAGATGTGACTTATGCCTAGTCTAAAAGATCATACTTATTCTGATGTCCCGCCTGTCCAGGATGGGTAAACAAACATACCTGGATCTATTTTTCCCCTGAATTACAGAACACTGAATGTTGAAGAAGGTTCATTGCCTCATTCACAGCTCTGTGAACAAGGCTGCAGCACAGAAAGCCATATTTGTTATACCTCAGCTTCTGAATGTAGTGCTCCATCTCTAGATGCAGGGATTGGGATTTGTTTCTATTACACAGCAACCTTTTCCATATGCACCTCTCCCCCCCATCTCTTTGTGGTGTCTTCTAGAAGCGCAGTGTTGCTTGGTGTTTCCCTCACTTCTGGGGTGCCCCCCATTACAACACGGTTGGGACAATGGTTCCACACTGCAAGTTTTTATGTGGTCCTTCCCTATGCGTGTGTGCACTGCTGTCCTTTACAGACTTTTTAGTTTGTGGCATTCCCCCCCACCCTTTGAGCACTTGAGCTGTAGCGATGTTGCGCTATATCAAAGACAAGTCTGTCTCCTTGTTGTCTTTGCTGGACCAACGAATTCATTTCTACAATCCTTTTAAAACCCAAGATCAACAGAGTAACTAAAAACCTGGCCCACCTCTAGATCATGACAATTTCATGGTTGTCAGGTGGCTTTTCAGAACCACCTCTAATCATCCCCCCTCCCAGTGACATCAATGTAAAACAAGAAGAATCTGAAAGCAATAGATACTAGAGAACCATTGCAACACAGTGATGAAAGTTTCAGAACAGGATCTGGGATACCCAGATTCAAATTTCCACTCTCTCGTGAAGCTTATTAGGTGACCTTGGGGTAGTCACTCTGTCTCAGCCTAACTATTTCACAGGATTGTTGTGAGGATAAAACAGAGGAACAAGAACCATGTACACCAATTTGAGCTCCTTAGAGGAAGAGTGGGACGAAAATGCACTGGACAGATAGCACAAGTTTTGTGCTTCCATCTCTAGTTTTGTGACACTGTTTCTATGCTACTTTTGCTGATGTTTCTGTTCTGTTTTAACTGGCAGTAGAGGATGAGCACAACCTGTGTGTGACTTGCAGGTACCAGGCATTTTGAGTCAGTGTGTCAACAAGCTTCCTATCTGGAAATGCATTTACAGTGCAATTCTTTGATCAATTTATGCCAACTAGAGAGCCAAATGATACCAGTGAGGTCCTTTATGCCTGTGTATGCATATACATGTATGTGGTGGCTCAAGTGGTTAAATCGCTGAACGGCAGGCTGTGGAAGGTCAGTAGTTCAGCAGTTCGAGACCTGGGTGCCACATGATGGAGTGAGCTCCCATCCCTGGTTCCAGCTCCTGCCAACCTAGCAGTTCGAAAGCAAGAAATTGCAAGTAGATAAATAGGGACCACTTCGGTGGGAAGGTAACAGCGCTCCGTGCGCCTTGGTGTTTAGTCAAGCCGGCCACATGATCCCACGGAAACATCTGCGGACAGCGCTGGCTCTTCGGCTTTGAAACGGAGATGAGCACCGCAACCCTAGAGTCGGATTTGACTGGCTTTCGAGCAAGGGAACCTTTACCTTTACCTATGCTACAGAAGACATTTGCTTAATGTTTATTTATTTATTTCATTTATACCCTACCTTTCTCCCCAGTGGGGACTCAAAATGGCTTATATACTATTCAGTTGTTGTTCCCACATGGATGTTTTGCTCCTTTTGGGCATTATGTAGATGGGAAGATCCACATTTTTGCATGTACTACCCACAAGGGTGCCATTTTCCTTACTTCATCTCCCATGGCTACTATTTGCCTCACATGCATCAGAGGGCTTTCCACCTAAGAACTGATAATTGGTTATCTCTAAACTGTAATACATTATTGCAACAATGTACTAGTTCCCAGCTTTCAGTTTTTACAAGCTTCTAGCTCTTTCTGTTGCAGAGTCATAAGGAAAGGTACAGGCTGTATCTTTACCCTTATAACTCTTCAATGAAAATAGCTATAGATGTACTTTTTTTATAAAATAAAAGCTAGGAACTCGCACATTGTTGTAGCAGGTTGTCATATAATGCTATGGCATAACCAATTTTGCTCTTAAGCTTGAAAAAAGCCCACCTGTGGCACAGGTGGAGGAACTGCAGCCATAGAGATCTGAGGCAAGGAAAATGCAGGGGAAACTTCCATTCAGACCTTCCACTGATGCACCAATGAGAGCTACATGGAGAACAGTCTCTGTGTGGTAGCAACCATGACTACTACTCTTCCATCTAAATACTATCTTTTTTATTTAATTCTAAATCTACAGTTATATTTTACAGTTTATCACTTCAAGGTAGCAAGCAGCAAACTCAATTTTCTGTCAAATTACCTTTTCAAGGTGGTTATTCATGTTTATCTGTACATTCTGCATTACAAAGCACAGAGAATCATGCAGATTTTGGTGTGAATGTTCAACAGGCTAAAATGTCATCTTTAACCTTTCTCTGATACCCCGACCTTCAAATATATGCTTGTACTATTTGATGATATGCTGGCATAAATATGGATCTTTCTGCCAAATTTGGAAGGTCAAGACAGAGTACACAGCTTTTCTGGGAATTGTGTCAAAATGCAGTGAGGGTAACTCTTAAAGCAAACGTTTATTATATGTAAGTGATTTTCCTTTGCTTTTGCTCGTTTCCTAACAGGAACAGTTTAGATATTGTCATATTTACCTTAAAGAAGAACTAATTTATTTACAAAGAAGAACTAAAGAGTGCCAAAGATGTGTTCACATCTTGTGTCTTCTCTCTTGTTCTGAGGACAATTTAACAAGCTTGAGCCACGTCATCTTTTCTGCTGTAACTGTGAATTGTTCTTTGTTCAGGCTATTTTTATCTTACTTCTTTTCCAAGGAGTTCAGAATGGAATACATGTCTCCACCCGCCCATCAACCCACACATCTCTTTTATCTGTCTCATGCTGAAGGTAAAGCCAATGAAATTGAGGGATGTTGTCTGTATTTGTTCCAATCCAATCCAGTACCTACAGACAGGGGTCGTTTCGTAGAAAAAGAGCTAGGGGAACTCATTAGCATAACTCATTAGCATATGCCACACCCTCTGACATCACCGGAAGTGTGTCATAAGGCCACACCCCCTGACATCACCGGAAGTGTGTCATAAGGCCACACACCCCGCCCCCAACGGTCCCGGCCGCCACCGGCCTTGCAGCTCCACTGCCGAGCCCCATGAGGGGCCCGACGGTGGACCTGCAAGGTCGGCGGGAGTGCAAGGAAGCCCCATGAAGGCCCTCCCTGGCCCCAGGCAGGCAGGGGTGGGGAGAGGCAGGGAGGAAGCAACTTACCCTCCCTCTTCTCCTGCCTCCTCCTAGCTGAATGAGGGCCGGAAGCGGGGCGGCCGGAAGCAGGGGGCGGGGCTTCATCATGTGCCCCCCTGTACCTCGCCGGGGGGAACTGCGATCCCCCCCCGAAATTACCTCTGCCTACACATATACTAAATGGACTGCATTGGCTGATGTGAGAGGGATGCACATGAAACTGTTTAAACTGGAAAACCCATGCAACTTGCAACAAGATTAAGTTCCTGGGTTATCTTGGAACAAGTTGCATAGATGACCTATTCCAATATAAAAGTTTTCACATGCATACATCCGTAAGAACTATTACAAAAGCCATATCATAAATGCAGAAAGTTACATCAGAATCCCCCTTCTTTCTGTGTTGTTAATTGTTGTAATTCTCATTCCTTTTCAAATAACAATGATGGAAATGATTAGTGTATCCCATTTATGGAGATATATATTTTTATATATTTGCTTTTTTACAGAATCTGTCAGTAAATATTATTAATAATAACAATTTTATACTATATTTTATATGATGTGAGCTGCTTTTTGTAAACTAGTGGGGTACAAGTTAAAAATAGTAATAAAGACCTACTATTTCTTTTATAACATTGCACTGAGCTCCTGTAGCTGGGAAACACTGGATATTTGTTAACATGAGCTTCAACTATTTCTGTGTTTTGGCTTATTTCTATTAAATGTTTGCCACATTTCAGAACAGTGGACTGCTGGGAAAAGTTTGGAGGAAAAATTGCCCAATTATAGTAGTTGGAGCCATGTTTTTTTAACAATCTTTTTATTGGTTTTCAGAACAAACAAACAAAAAATACCATCACTACTTACAACAAAGAATTTCAGTGAACAAAAGTAGCCTGATGATGGGTTCTCATATCATATCTATCTCTCTAAACATAATTCAATCTATATTTTTCCTAATTCATGAACCAGACTGTATACCAGCCCCTAATATAAGTATTCTCCTTCTTGCAGTACCAGACTTTCTTCTCTTTAATTCAAGATCAACACAGACAAGCTTCTGATCTTTCATCTATTTACTCAGCATAGATTTCCCAAAGTTTTTAAAACAACCTAAGCAGTAATGGTAACTTACTTTTCTCAGTCAGATTCAGTAATTATCTGTACATTTTATATACTATATAGTCTCATAAAAATAATAACTCTGTTTTCATACTTTGTTCTATACCTTATTTTATTACTACTATTATTCCATAACTTTGCATCTCATTTAGATTCACAAGGAAACAAAATTATAAAAACACTGACACAGTCCCTTTTTCATTGTCTGTATGTTTTTACTTTTAACTTCTTACATTAAGGTAACTAAGTATTCCCTAAATATTCCGTTTAATTTACAGAATATACAGAATTTTGCTAACTACGTTTAAACATGCAAACAGCTTGACTACCCAGTACTTAAACTTCCACCACAAAAACCGTTAATGTCATACGGGAACAAAATTATAAATACACTGTCACATTCCCTCTTTCATTGTCTGTATATTTTTACTTTTAACTTCTTACATTTAGACAACTAAGTACTCCCTAAATATTCCATTTAATTTACAGAATATACAGAACTTTGCTAACTACGTTTGAACATGCGAACAGTTAGACTACCTGATACTTAAACTTCCAACACAAGAACCATTGAGCATTCCATAATTTAAACAGGCAAAAGAGGTTATTTTGCTGCCAAGTACATACTGCAGTATTGTCTTCTGGGGCACCTTCTTTTTGATAATCACAAATAAATGTCTTGCCCCTTTGTACTCGAGGTATTTCATTTCCAGGTTCTGCCTTTTCTGTTTTACCAATTCTATTTTGTTTTCTTTGTGGTTTTTCTTATGGGGACGCCTTGCTCTTCTTTCAATTGATTTCTTCTCTTTTCGCCCGATCCCTTTTATAAGTTCTATTCTCTCATCGCATTTTACAGAGTTCTTTAATTCTTTATCTTGCCTAGAACCGTCTCTTCTTTTCTTTGTAAAAATAAGAGATGAAACATGTATCTTTTCTTTCTTGCTATTGTCCTGTTCTTTCTCGGGAATCTCAGGGGTTAACTGATATAGCGCAGGCTCCTCCTCATTCTTGAGTTCCGCGTTGGGGTTTTGAAGTTTCTTGATGATGTTTTTACAGGCTTCCTCCGCTGCCAGTCGCACCTCATTAATCAGGAATTCTTTGAACTGTTCCAGAGTTAACTGTCCCACTTCAGTATTTTGTACGTCTATCGCTATCATTTCCTCTGCTGGGGTTTCTTCGTTCTCCCCTATCATCGCCATTTTCGTTTCTTTTGCTCCACTCCTTTTCGCAGCCGCAAATTGTTTCCAGAGTTGGAGATATTCTTAAAGGGTCATTCCATGAAGGTCTTCAACAGATAATAAGATGACACAAATGGACAAACACCTTTACCTTTGTTGCAAATCGAACTTGAAAAACAAAGTCTAAAAAGGGAGGTCGCAACTAATGCAGGGTATGGAACCATGCCTGCTCCTCCTCTTGCCCCTGCATCGGGATGGAACGATCTCTCCCCCACTAACCGCCGTTGCGGGGGGGGGACCACAGAAGTCTCCTGCACCTGGTCTCCCTCCAAGAGATCCAGGAGGAGCCCAACACGACACAAAGTTGGGGGGGTCTCCAAAAGAAGCAAGAAGGGTGGGGAAACTCAGGAGCAGCCCGAGAATCACCCTGGACACCATGCCATTTTCCCGGACGTTCCTCGTAGTTGGAGCCATGGTGTGAGGAACTTGAGCATCATCTAGGGATAAAGTAAAGAGATGAGTTCCCATTTTATTATAGTCCATAACCCGGCTTCCCTGGCACCATCCTAAAGACCAGTCATACTCACTCTATAGCCGAAGGAAAGCTAAATTTGCAACATTTATTTCCATCCCTGGCATGAGGCCTGAACCTCAAGGATCTGCCACTGAGCAGAGGCTTTGCCCGCTTTCAAGAAACATGGGGCAGGTGCCATACATGGAAATAGTGATCAGAAGAACCACAGGTGGTATGTCAAAGTACCATTTGTGCCTTTCCAGCCATTGAGTGAGTATCACTGATATACATTGTACATACAATAGGACCAAGAGCAAGACTTGCGATTGCATACACTTCACAACTGGTATATAGAACTAAATGAGAAATGTCTATGGGATTAGACCCTGCTTTGTTAGAGAAACTTATACTTGCTCTGTGTACCTGTAGATTCCCTCCCATGAAACACAGCAAGTGAAGACAACTTTACCATTCAACCTACCATATTTATGACATACTCTGTCCACTACTTTTGTTTTCTGTTTCAGTTTCTTAACTAAAGAGCATAATTTTGCTGAGTGATTTGCATTCTTTCTTATCTAAGAAATGAATTGCTGGAAAAGAAAAAAATAATCAGGAATATAAATATTAGCATTACTGAGAGACAGAAAAGCTGTCGAGCCTTTAAGCAGTATAATTTAAATACACCTCCTGCCATCTTTTCAATGGTAACACAACATGGGAGTGTTTTTTAATCACTGTTCTCCAGATTTACTGTTGAAACATCCAGCTGACATGCAAGTAGAAATAGTTTTCCCTCACAGATGAAAGAAAACTTCCTTTTTTATTCCAAACAAAACAGAAGATTAAAGGTGAAAAAATGTAATGTTTCCTTTGAAAATAAGAAGTCTAAAATAGTTTAATGGACAATAGAGTATATTTATTTATAGGCTTTCCAAAAGCACAGAAAACATCAAATTTACTATAGTTCTGGGGATTTTTAAAAAGATGCCCTCAGCTGTACTGATGAATCTCTGCATGAACTTTGAGTTATCCAGCTATATGTGAAAAATAGAAAAAACACTGCAAAGTGCAGAAGGAGGCACACACATTGCTGCTCTTTCTATGAAATTGACGACCACTTATCTGTCTTTCCTCACTGGTCCCTCAGAGGTATTCAGATATAACAAGTTAACTGTGTCTGTCTGGGGAAGCAGCTAGAACACCACCTTTCCATCTGTTGACTTGGAGAATTGTAGCCCCATCTATCGCTGAGTGTATACAGGATGCAGTGATCATTAGCAATAGATAGTCTATGAGATTTCATAGTTGAAGTCTGCCAAAAATAAAACATGTCTATATCATTCGGATCTGAAGTTTTCTATAAAACAGTTCACATTTTGGAATGCAAATCTGGAGTTTGTTTAAATGTTTCCCACAAAACTGCAATATTTGCAGATGTTTACTTCAGTTCTAGTTGACAAGTGACATCTACCAACTTAGTTAGCATGCTCCCCAATCCTATGCATGTTTATAGAGAAGTAAGCCACACTAAATTCAATGGGACTTACTTCCAATGGAGGGTTCCCAGTCTCCAGGTGAGGCCTGGAGATCCTTTGGAATTACAACTGATCTTCACTGAAGAAAATGGCTGGGGTTTTTTTTTTGGGGGGGGGGACCCTATGTCATTATACCCTACTGAGGCCTCCTCCCAAAAATCTCCAGAAATTTCCTAATCTGGAATTGGCAGCCCTAGTAATTGTACATAAGCCTGCAGATCTGTTCTTGCAATCTCACTTTCCCCCTTCAGATAATACAGGGCAACTTCTGAGAAGCAATTCACCAGAAATTTGACTTCTTATCCTAGTGTAAACAGCTCTTGTTTAAACAGGGAGAGGTCAGAGGAAACACTGTCACACAAAATGTTTACTTTGATATAACTTTTTCGTGAGGATAGTTGTTGCATTTGCATCATAGGGAGTGATTAGATGGTGCTGATTACATTACAAGTACTTTGTAATGGCTTTTCTTCCTTTTTTTCCTTCTGAAACTGTGCATACAGCTTTTCCTGCACCCAAACACAACTCTCCTGTAATTTTTTTAATGGCATATTCCAAAGGGATAGGAATGTCACCAGCTGTGGCTGATGCTAGTTTGGTGCTAACAAAGAGAAACATTATCTCCCAGCAGGAAAAGATAAGTGTCTGGAAAGGTGCAAAGTCACAGAGAGGCTCTACAGTAAATAGTCTGCAAGGGAGTCTTAGGTGTTTTTCCCCCCAGGTAATTGCTTTATTGTGCGATAAATATGCAGTTGTTAGTATTTATGGGATTTTAATGACTTCCTCCCCCCAGCCAATACATCTCTTTCAGATTTTCCTAGCACTTAAACATCAATATTTTTCACTGGCAGAATGCAATTTCCCCCACAGTTAGCATGTCCTTTGCCATTTGGAGTGCTATACTTACTAGGGCTGTGTGACTATGATAGGCATCCTGCTCCTCAGGCTTATGACATCCTTCGTGATGTCCAACTCATTTTCTTTCCTTCCTATTTGTTGGCCTTTTAAAGTTTTTATTTTTATTTTAGACAGTAAGCACTCCCGCTTTGCTATGGTAGTGGAAACACTTATGTAGATTTCTACATTCAGGAGGGAAAATTGGCAAACAGCTGGAGGACCCCTTCCTCACAGGAGCTGCTCTGGGGCAGGTGGGTGGGGAAGCTGGATAAAATGGAAATAGAAAGAATAGGAGAACCCTCAGGGAAAGGATATCAGGCCCCATTGCCCCTTAAGAAGGTTTCTAATAAAAACATCTGGGGCACTCAAGAGTTTTTATTCTGCTACAATAAACTTTTCAATTAACATCTTAAGAGTTTCCTCTTTTCTTTCAGGTTCCTCCCCCACAGCAATCACCAACCATTTTCCTTAAAAAAGAAAAATTGTAGGCTGCACACACTCTCTCTGGAGATAGAATCCCTGTTTAAAAAAAATTAAACAGGCACCTACACCCCAGCAGCATAGTAGTGTTATCCATCCACCATCAGAAAGAGGCTACCCCATAGCATTACAAGATCTTCAGTTTTCCACCTATAATACAAACTCCCCTCCTCCCCTTTTTATTTTGTTAGATCTGACCAAGGTTTGCACAAACATCCCCATATTCTACCTGACCCCAATGTGTGGATTTAGCGATTCACACACTGAGGTCCTTGTTCAGAATTAGATAACTTAAAAAATACAGCACTACTGCATCTCATAATGTTCAGCATCCTATTTCTTCCAACCCAGGGGGCAATTTCTGATTGCAGGTAGCAGCCTGGGGGAACAGCAAAACTTCCTTTTCTACCCTGCCACCCCAATCCATATCAACTACTTCTAAGGGTCAATTTACATGTTTGGAGCTTCAGTCACAGAATACCAGTGTCATGTGTAGTTTGATCAGAGTCAGCATCTGACACTAATGCCTCTGCGTCTGCCCTAGTTTCTTATAATTCAAGGTGCTGGTTGAATGCTTCACGTTAGCATGTGCTGGCTGTGTGCTAGCAGAAGGGGAGAAGGCTAGTTTGGGATAAAGTCTGCACAAGCCTTGTTGGTTTAAGGAAGAAATGAATATTCTTTACAAAGAAATACTCACTGTGATAGAGAAGGAAACATAGGCATTCTAGCTAGCTATAGAGAGAGAGATTCAGAGAGCACAGGTTAGAGAGAAAGAATGAAGAGAGAGGTAGCCAGAAAGAATGAAGTCCCTAAGAATAGCAATCTGAGCCTAAAGAGATAGCTACAGAACTGATAAGGGAAAGGATACAGAAGGATCTGACCTGTTCACCTTACTAGCTCTACTGCCCTTTCTATAGTACTAGTAAGGCAATGTAAAGCCTTTGTATGTATACCCGGAAAGACTGGTTAAAACTGTTTTCTAAAACTGGAGAGAAGATTGTTGGACTGAGATGAAATGGACCACTGCCCAGCCCTTAGCCTGCTGCGCTCTCTACTGCTCCAGGTAGCCCAGAGCCCATCCACCCCACTTACACTGTGCTTGTGTAGATGTGTGTACTATACACTTCTCAGTCCATTACGTTCTAAAACCATTAGATGGCTGCTTTCACAGTAGGAGTTACTTCATTTAGTGCCCAGAAACAATAGAGAGTGGAAGGTGGAGCACCACTTACATTTGTCTTTTTTGTGTTTTTCAGTTGTATCTCACAAATTTCAGAAGTCCTCTTATTGGCATTGCATGCAGGTAAGGTAAAAGAAGGATGGAAATCTTGCCTATGGTAGAAAAAATAACTATCAGGATAGCAAGAACATGATAGCCCTTTCCAAATGTTGAATGTGTCTATAATGAATGTGCACTTAGGAGGGGAGGGGAATTGTGTCAGCAAACTCTGCCTCCAGTTTACATGCATTCATTAGAACATATGCATAGACCCAGTGCATAAACAAATGTACACAAATAGAGCTCTCTTTACACACTAAAAGAGGATTCTCAACCATGCAGAGACCACCCAACACACATACATCTCTATGTAATCAAGGTCTGTGCATATATTCCACTGTGTATGTATATGTCAGAGACAGAACACCATTCCCATTCTCCCCATCCTCTATGTGCATTCATTCTACAACCTCTGAGCATCTCTAAAGGGCTATTAATACCCAACCCCTATATTAAAAACTGCCATCACCCAGACAGTGTTGCATAGAGGCTTAATGTAAGAGTTGAAAAGTATTGGTGAAAGAACTGATTCCCACGGAACTGCTCAGGACAAATCCCACACTGATGACTCAGAGTCCCTAATGGTGACTGAGTATGCACAGCTAAAAGAGACTGAAACCATTCCAACACCATCCTCTTATCTTAATACCCGGTCTGGTTACGAGGTACCTCAGTAATATGGAGTGGTTAAATACAATCAGAAGTGGTACATTTCCTTTACAAATTGAGATCCTCCATCAGAGCAGCTAACACAGTCCTGTTCCTAAGCCAGGCCTGAAGCCAAACTAATATGGATCATGGGCAGCTGTGCCATTCGGGAAACCCTGGTCACTGTGCCCTCAGCCTCTCAACCACTTTGCACAAAAAGGGCTAAATTTGATGCAGGCCTACAATTGGCTGAGATGTTTGGGATTAAAGAGTACTTTTTCCATTAAAAAATTGAATCATAGCATCCTCCAGAAGTTTTGGAAAATGTCTCTGTAGAAGTAAAAAAAAAACTATTAATAAGAGACCATCAGATAATTAAAGAACAAAGCTAAACAATTAAGTCAGTAAAGGGCCTCCTACCTATTCACATTTTCCCCCTTTGGTTTGCTAAGAGGGTTTCTATGGTGAAAGCAGTTTAGAAATCTACAATAGTGAATTTAGTGTGCCATCTAGTGACCATTGATATCATAAGGGAGCCCACACACATGTCCCTTGCAGATTTTTTACATATTGATTTGAAAGAAAGAGTAGGCGTTATACATGTGATGTAAAAAAGAGAGAGAGAGAGAGAGAGAGAGAGAGAGAGAGAGAGAGGCTGTTTTAAATTCACATCCAAGTACATACAAGATTGTATTACCTTTTTAAAGAGAGATTGTTTTACATGCAGCGTTGTCTTCCTTTCCTTAGCAGGTAAATAAAATAACACTGTTTTAGATAACTGATACTGTACATAACTTATTAGTTGTTCAATGGACAACAACGGGAAAGGTTGCCTAGTAATGGTCAATGAGGGCATCCATTTCTTGGTTTGACCTCAACTTTTTTTTTGTAGATTTCAGATTTTTCTGCAAACCTGTCTTGTCCATCCATGGCCTCAATTTCTGGATTTAAGCATCCAAAGATGGAGACACATTGAAAATTATATATACTGATGATGATGATTCTGGTTAGGATTGCACTATAAATTACTGAATGAAATAGGGCTTTAATTTTCAGGATGTCTCATGAGTAAGCAGAAGATAGAGCTATACCATGAGACAATTCCAGTGGACCTTCTTTTCTGGAGACCTACAAGTGGAAACATAATGGGAGAACAACAAATCTGTGTTGATCTTATAGAAAAATTCATGAACTGCAAGCAGCAGGAATCTCACATGTTCTCCTATTGAAAAACAGCATTGTTTCAAAATCTGTCTGTTATGTTCTGGGTTTATTCTATGCTGTTTGAATTGCCCTCTAGTATCCTAGTTCCATCATTATGATTGGCTGTCTATAAAAGTCCATCAATTGGTCCTGAAGCCACCTAAGGTAACCAATCGCAGAACTCTGCTTAGGTCCAATCAGACCTTCTGAATATAGTTACATTGTATATAGTTCACTACTGGAATCGTGTAAGTTTGAGTGCCGCTCTTTGCAGAGCAGTCCTGAGCCAAGAAATGTTTTGAATAAGCCCTTTCTTAGTTTGACCATCATCTCCTGCCTCAATACTTAAAACTGTCTATACATTTTATATAAAAATCAACTGAGAAAAGTCAAAACCATCAGCTGTTGGTGAAAATAATGTGTGCTCTCTAGAACAATTTCTATTCTATCAAAAAGGGGGGAAAAACACAGGATTTTTCTCACCGGAAGAAAGGATGTAATCCTACCTACTTAAACTGGAAGTTAGCTCAATTGAATACAGTGGGATTTACTCAGAGATGAGTAGACATACATAGGATTATGCTCCATGTGTACAGTCTTGCATGTGTGTGGGGGGTTTTTTTGAAGGAAATTTCTACATTAATCAACATGATATATCTCCACAAGCACATTGTTATATACTGAGATTGAGGCAGTGATTCCAAAAAACAGTGATTTCTTTATTCAGCTCAGAACACAGCAACACAGCAACAACAAGAAAGATGCAACTTTATACATTTTGAACCAGGGAAATCCACACCCCCTGGCACAGTAATGACCAATTACAATTGAGAGCTTAGAACCAAAGGGATTCATTCCCGCCGAAGTTCAGAGTCTTTCCGGATTGGTCTGTTATGCAACAGAGACCAATCCAACTGCAGGGTTTAGAATACCTGAGAGTCAATGGAGATTGTACCTGAAGCTCCAGTGTAGGTTACATAGCATATCACATAAGCAAATACATAACACACATTGAGAACTATTTGTTAGCTGGGTTATATTGTGGATTTGTGTGTCATTTTACCAGTATCTAAGTAGGAAAGAACAAGACAAACTGTTCACTTGGTTTGTTGAAAAGGCCCCCATTTCTCTGCAGATCAGCCCCAAACTTAGATTAGTGCACCGTGAGCAAGTCCCATAAGGCAAGCATAGAGCATGTCTTGTGTCTCAAGGTACATCTTGCAGCAATGAACACAGCAATGATCTTGCAGTGATATCAGCTTTCAAGGAAGCCTTTTGGGGAGAAATCAAGGAGTGCCTACAGGATAAAAGCAATTAGCCATGCCAAGCTAAAAGACAAAGATGCCTCTCCCCATATTTTCTTGCAATCACTGACCATTAAAAGTTCAGATGTTAAATGCCCTGTGACAGCCTGGAACCTCCAATTCAAATCTTCCTATTGTCCCAATGTTCTTGCTGAAGATAGGACTCAGCATCATGTTTCCTGGGGGGGGGGGGAAGAGTCATAAACACATTTTTTCCCACAGAGTTGTAGAGAAAGAAAAAAAGAGAAAATAAAAGAGTTGAGGAGGTTGACTTTGAAGGCAGAAGCCACCTTATCTCTGTGGCTCACCTGTCTGTTGGCTCTCCCCTGTGGGGGAGAGATAAGGACGGAGAAATAAATACTCCCCTTTCCTGACGTGTTATGTCCAACAGCGAGATAGGTCTGGAGCCTTCAAAAAGTGCTACCTTCAAGTCGCCATTTCCCCAGAAGTCTCTGATTCCTCCTTCTTTCACCTGATTTCTATGGAGACCATCTTTATTTATCTCCCTTTATTTTCCAAGCAATTTGGCACTTTACTCTTCTGTGCTATTTAGGCATCACATCCTGGAAGACTATGCATCTCTGCTGTAACAAACCCACTTCTCCTTTATCATATTTCTCCATTGTTCCCATATTACATCTCTAGCTTAAAGGTAACTACTGCTCCAAATTGGAGTAGCTTTGGTTGGGTTTTGGTTGTGGTTGTTGTAGGGATACCAGCCTCTAGGTGGGACCTGGGGATCTCCTGGAATTACAGCTCATCTCCAGACTACAGAGATCAGTTGCCTTGCTGAAAAGGGATGCTCTGGAGGCTGGACTATATGGCATTGTATCCCACTGAGGTCCCTGTTCCCCCAAGACTCCATTCCCAAATCTCCAGGAGTTTCCCAGCTTGGATCTGGCAATCCTACCCCCCACTCCCATCCCCAGATAGTGGCCAGGGAAGACCTGGCAACCCTATGTTGACTTATTGTTAGTCTAGATAAGGAATCTGCTATTTGTTTGTGCTTTAATTTAATATTTGCTAATATTTGCTTAGGTTAAGGCCTCCTCTCCCCACACCAAATCCCTCCATGAACTCCCCATATTCTTTTTAAATCTTTAAAACAGTTTTTGGTCATTTTTCCTGTTGAAACCTGCTACTCTCAGCTGCCTTTTTAGGTAAAAGATCCCAGTTTTCACCCTCTGCATAAACACACAAGTTAATCCCCCATGTTAATTGGAATGTGTGTTAACGTGTTTGTGAGGGTGTGGTAACACTGGGACAGCTTTCAGAGGAAATCCACATTACTCCTTCCTTCCTGTCATTCTGGAGAGTGTGTAAAGGTGTTCTGTTTCAAACTTGACTGGAAAATATTGGTTTGAGATTAGACTGTGTCATGGGGTTTGGTTTTAATGTGATTTTAGAAATTATGTTTTAATTTTAATTTTGGTCTATTGTAAGCCACTTCAGAGTATTTCGAAGAAACAAAATATAAATTTGTAAATAAATAGATGATATCATGAAGACTTATGCAGTATCATATAGATGGAGTTCATCAGCTAATCATAGAATAGTGAATTACCTTTTGAAGTCATTTGTCATTGGTTCTTCTCCCCTGCTGGGACCAAAAGAATAAGAAAACCCTTATCAAATAAAATTATGTTGCAGTTCTTTCACCCATGGTGATGACACATATTTGTAATCTGAGCTGTAGCTAGTACAGAAGGTTCATTGAATCTGGATGCTCCGCATAAAGCCAGGGAGAATGTTTACCCTTTAAAAAAAATAACAGGACTACAAAAAGCACTTTAATTTACGACTCTGAGGGACCCAACACATAGCAAGCTGCCTGTATCCAGAGCAACCAAATCACATATGAAAGATTTCTATTGTACATGGCACACAGATAGTGGCTGCGACTGCCATTGACAACAGCAGGTAGGCACATGGTGACAATGTGAGACAAAAGATAATGGTACTAGGATGCTGAATCCAAGCACCAACAAATAATCTGGAGATAATGAGTCAGTGAAGCTGAGGGTCACAAGACATTGTAAGAGAATTTCTGTGGTTATATAGACTAGCTAATATGGCCACTTGCACAGCACTATTGCTGCTTGACAGACATGCATCCATATGATTAGTTATTGTGTTCCTAAAGATATTGATATTCCATTTGTACTAAGCTTGACAACACCAAGCTCCAGCTTCACAGACATTTCTTGTCTTTAGAGACACATATGTTAAAGAACAGAAGTCATTATGGATGTTTCAGCACCACCCGGTTCAACTCATGTTCTGTCTGCAAACAGGGAGATGTTTTTTGTCCATCAGTTTAGTTGCTTGCAAGCAGTCTGAGTTGCTTGTTGGATTGCTTTTCACATATTCTAACAGTACATTGCAGTACAATGGGCAGTGTTTCACCCATGTGCTTTCTCACACAATCTGGTGGGAGTCCCATTTTCCTCATTCCCACTCCCCACAGACCTCGTGTTACTGCATGCTCAGCAGCAGGTCATATAAATCAGCAGTGAGCAAATCAATCAGTCAGACCACAATTATATAACTCTTTCTTAGTGTTTATTTAAATCTGTGCTATTGATATTATTTTGCACATGTGCATTTTCATACAGTCTTATGGGAGGGTCATAGTTTTCATCTTACATCATTTGCTTATCTGACCCATCCATCCATGCCCCTGGCTCTACCCATCTCACCTTCTGCCCAGATGCAAAATCCCCTGCAAGGCCAGGAAAAGGAACTGGAGCCCTCAAGGAAAGCATCCCTGCTATCACAGCCACTGTGCAGCTGCAAAGCTGTTTGGCCGCTGTTCAAGGCAGATGGCAGAGGTTCAAGTCATGTGGGACCTTGGCTGTCAAACATGCTATGTTTGCCTGTTTAACATGTCTAATGTGAAGCTTGCAGCAGCCCTAGAATTTATGGCAAAATGTCCACGATATGTTTGTATGCCAGTTTATATTAGATTGCCATGAATTTCCCAGTTGAGAAGGCCCTGCACAATCAGTCTCACTGACAGCATTGTCACATACATTCATGATAGGCAAGTGTCATTCACATGACCTGTAGTGTGTGAAGGAGCATTGTGACACAGGTGTTGTTACATTTTAGGTGACACAGGTGGAACTTTTGTTTCTCCTGGGCTTTTAGTGATCTGTTTTTTTGGGTGTGCCTTGTTTGTTGTCTTGTTTATCTTCTTTAGACTTTTATCTGCTGGTTTATGTCTTGCTATTATGTCTGCTTTTCATGGAAGTACATTTAGATTTGAATTGCTCCTGTTTTTGTTGTTTCGCTGTGTCCGGGCTTGGACTTTCCCAAACAGCCCCTAAACGCCATGAAGAAGAACTTACCCAGCGTTGCTGGCTCCGAATTGGCACAGGGGTGCAGTGACGCAGGCGCCTGGCCACATGGAGACCCACCATCTGGTCACGGCAGCGAGGCATGAGTGCAGGTGGGAGGGGGCCCAGGGGCACAGCAGCCATCAGGGAAGGAAGGGGGACAAGGCGCGGGGCAAGTCACAATAAATATTTGAGTAAATAAATAAAATGGGAATAAATGAGCCAGGCATCTAGTCTCCACAGTACATAGAAGACCTTACATTAGATCCCAGAGAAGGAGACAGAATCAATAAAGTCCCTTGGACAATCAATTAGGATTGCCAACTCCTGTTGGGAAATTCCTAGAGACTTGGAGGTAGGGCCTAGAGCTGCCAAGCCCCTGGTGGGGGTGGGGGATCCACCATCCCCAGCTCTGAGCAGCAGGGGGAGAGAAATAACCAATAAAATAGCTGTGTTGACCCAACAGTATGACATTACTTCAGGGGGAAAACCTGGAAGTGTCAGTCCCCTCTAGGTTTTACCACAGAGTTTTGGGTGATGCCTAGAAAGGCATGACACCTTTTCCAGGTTTCTCCCAGAAGTCATGTCACAATGTCACTGATGGTGGCCCTCCCCCACGTCCCTGTCCCCTATCTCAAGCAAGTTGCCCGGCCATGCCTAGCAACCTGATGGAGCCTGGGGAGGGTGGCGTTTGGGAGGGGAGGAACCTCTGCAGGGTATAATGTCATACAGTTCACAATCCCCCAGCGACATGCCCAGTGCAATGACATCACCTCTGGGTGACGTCACTGTGCTGGCCATGTCAGTCTGATCCAGGCACTTTGGGGGTGGGGTTCCCCGCACTGGCTGGATCCGGGCCGATGGGCTGGTGGCCCCTAGAGTGGGCAAACCCCTGCCCCCCTGGGGGACCTGGCAGGCCTAACCTGGAGGTTGGCAGCCCTAGGAACTAATCTTTATAGTCTGGATATAGGTATAATTCAGGGAGAAAGCTAGTCCTGATCTGGAGCCTGGCAATCCTATGATTCAATACATATGTGCCATACTGTCATGTTTGGCTATAAATACAAATCAAGGTAGCAAAAAAACATTAAGTGGGAACTTAAAAGGAGCAAAAAGAAGCTCAAGTACTCCAGTCAGTTCATCAGATTTTTAAAACACAAAGCTTTTTCAACATTCTGTCTCCGGCAATGCACGAAACATAAAACTAAATGTACAATACTGAAAGAAGAAAATAATTTAAATGTAAAGGCTGTGTCAGTGGCAAATTATAATGGGGAAAAACAGCCAGATGAATACTGTGACCTTAGTCTAATTATTTATATATAGCTGTCTTGACAATAAACTTTCATCTGAGTCTAGTGGTGCTGAGGGCGAGGGTGATATCAGTCCCAACTGTAAATCCAATATGGAGTTCTTGTGTGTCTTATTGGACCGGGGTCACACAGAAACCCTCTATTTGGATTACAATTGGGACTGATATCACCCTCATCCTCAGTACCACTATTTATTTATTTATTTGATCACATTTATAGCCCTCCCTCCCCGCAAGCAGGCTCAGGGCGGCTCACATTGCTTGGCCCAACATGCCAAGATTCATATAAACATTAAAACATTTAAAACCATTTAAATAAACATTTTTTGTTGTTCAGTCACACAGTCGAGTCCGACTCTTCGTGACCCCATGGACCAGCTCATGCCAGGCCTTCCAGTCTTCCGCCATCCTCTGACGTTTGCTCAATTTATGTTCGTTGCATCTATGACACTGTCTAACCATCTCATCCTTTGCCGTCCCCGTCTTCTTTGACCTTCAATCTTTCCCAGCATCAGGGTCTTCTCCAGTGAGTGCTCCCTTCTCATTTGGTGACCAAAGTATTTGCGCTTCAGTTTCATTATCTGGCCTTCCAGGGAACAGTCAGGGTTGATTTCTTTTAGGATTGACTGATTTGATCTTTTTGCAGTCCAAGGGACTCTTCAAGAGTCTTCTCCAGCACCATAGTTCAAAAGAATCTATTCTTCGGCGCTCGGCCTTCCTTATTGTCCAACTCTCGCAGCCATACATGACTACTGGGTATACCATTGCTTTGACCATGTGGACTTTTGTTGGCAGGGTGATGTCTCTACTTTTTATCATGCTGTTTAGGTTCACCATAGTTTTCCTCCCAAGGAGCAGGCGTCTTTTAATTTCATGGCTGCAGTCACAGTCTGCGGTGATCTGGGATCCCAGGAACGTGAAGTCTGTCACTACTTCCACGACTTCCCCTTCTATTTGCCAAGGAGTGATGGGACCGGATGCCATAATCTTAGTTTTTTTGATGTTGAGCTTCAACCCCACTTTTGCGCTCTCCTCTTTTACCCTGAGCAAGAGGCTCTTTAGGTCCTCTTCACTTTCTGCCATTAGAGTGGTATCGTCTGCATATCTGAGGTTGTTGATCTTTTCCCCCGTACAATACAATACAATACAATACAATACAATAGTTTTCAATTAAAGTGCACACAATAGTTGTTAAGGCAAGATGGCATGCTATATAATGCAGGGCTAACATGCTCCACTCAGCAGTCTCCAGTTCTTCATGATAGTATGGCTCGATCTCAACTGCGGCCGGCCTACACCACCAATATTAATTGTGGCCATTGATGGTGGTGGTGGGCGGCTCCTAATGAAAGGCCTGGTGGAAGAGCTCCGTCTTGCAGGCCCTGCGGAACTGCACAAGATCCCGCAGGGCCCTGATCTCCTCCGGGAGCTCATTCCACCAGTAAGGAGCCGCCACTGAAAAGGCCCTGGCTCTGGTAGCCGCGAGCCTGGCCTCCCTGTGGTGGCCTCCCTAGAATCAGATAAAAGTTTACCCATTTATAAAAGGTTATAAAAAGAACAGTGCAACACTTTTTCATATTTTCCGCTTAAATAACAAGTCTTGTGGCCTTAAAAACATCTGCCCAAATTAAAAAAAAATCCTTACTTTATGCCATTGCTAGATCTGTTTCTGTAATCTGAAAAACAAAATATAAACAATTCATGAGATTCTGTGCATGGAATTGGATTGTGGATGTGGGCCCTTATTACAAATTCATACAAGGCCCAGAGAAATGGTGCTTGGGTTCCAAATACAAATGAATGGGAATTGGAAAGAAGAAAAGCAAGAAGGAAGACCTGGATACAACTCTGTAAAGCAAAAGAGAAAGGGTGAAACCTGAAAAGACAGGAAAGACTGGAGAGTTGTTGAAGACCAGTCTATGACTTGAAACACATGAGAAATTGCAGATGATGGAATATTATTTTACAGCCTGATTTCCAGACGATTCAGAAGAGCTAGACCAGTTTAGCAGTGTAATAGATTGATTGATTGATTGCCATTGACCCATTCCATCAGGCCACTAGGTATGCCATAATATTCAGGAGATTTTCCCCAATTTCTGTTAGATGGCTGCATTTGATAAGAAAATGCAGGCAGAAGAAGCAAGAAGCAGTTTACTGTAATCAGCAGCCACACTTAAAAAAGAAACCTTCATGATAACATGTGATAAATATTTTTTTAAAGCTCTTAGTGGTACTACTGGGCTCATCTACACTTCCTAACACAAAGCTGGCACCCAGAACAGAACTACCAGCTACATTCCACTACTAAAACTCTCTAGAGAAGTAATTAATACACAGAAAAGATTTTCTCTGGGAATACTTCTGTATATTTAAATACAAAAGGTTCATTCAGCACCAGGACATGAGGTGAATTCTAAACCCCAACTAAGTGGTAAGTTACCACGGTGTAGGTGTATGCATGTAAACATTTGGTAAGCTGAGCACCTATAACATCGTACCAGGTAGTGAGGAGTATTTTAGCACACATACAGGGTGCATTCAGACGGGGCATTTACAACGGTATAGGTGCCGGTTGGAATCGGTGTACTTACCGGCGTTCACACGTAGAACATCTGCCTTCCGTCCCTAACCGTTGCAAAGAGCTTTAAACCGGTGTATTCTGCCACTAGGTCCCCAAGTGGTGGTATCCTGAGTGCACCGGTTGTAACTACTTTACCCCCCCCCCCTGGTCTGATCGCTCTCCACCGTTGTAGAGCCACTTCCGTTCGGACGCCCGAGGCTTCTGCTTTTAGCCTGCCATTATTTTTGCTAGGTCGGGGATATGCGCTTGGGCGAAACTTTGCCCCGGCGTTTGTTTTTTAAAAAAAGAAAAGGTCCTTAGTTTAAGGTTTTAAAGGAGCCCAGGACCTCAAGGAGACCAGTTTGCTCTTTAAACTTTAAAGGTAAGTCCTCTCTTCAGGGCATGCTTTTCTGGACGGGGTGTTTTGCGCATGCGTGAAGATCACCATTCTGTGGATGGTTGCCTATGCGCATACGCAGACTGAGTTTAAAAAAAAAAAAAAGCCGATGCCCGCTGTATGTGAATGGGCATACAGCAGATGGCTCTGCAGACAGGAGGTGTGATTGCGTTTCAGCCAGCATAAACTGCACCGGTGCAGTTTATGCCGGCTGAAACGCCCCGTCTGAATGCACC
>NW_015168688.1:272959-295452 GCF_001447785.1 Gekko japonicus
CCCCTCCCTTCCCCCTCCCTCCCCCCCATGCCAGCCAACATACCTTTATCTGTTTCCCTGTTTTCAGCTTCTCCCTTCTCACAGTGTCTCCCCAGGGAAAAATCTGGAAGAGTTCTATGGTGTCCAGTGCCACTAGGTCAGGCCCAGTTGCATGGGTGTTGTCCCATCACTGCCAGGCTTGGCTCTGTTGCATGGTAGCTTCAGCCCAGCTAAAATCAAAGATAAAATAAGCCCCAAGTCCCTCCCCTCTCCCCTTTAAAATATGCCTGATATTCAGGCTGGGCCCAATTGTGTGATGGTCACTGCCACTGAGACAGCTGCTGGGCTTGGTTGCGCAGTGGTCACCAACACTCCCAGTTCTGTGTTGGCAACCAGGTGTGGGTAGTAAGTCTCTGAGATCACTCTTGGGCTTGTCCCTGGCAATTTTTCCTCCAAAAGGAGACCTGACAGGGAGGGGATGGGACTCTTAGCCCCAAGCTAAAATCCGGGCATTGCCTTTTTTGGAGCTTGGATGGACCCCACATCCTGCCCACTCCTGGCTCTACCCCCCAAATCTCCAGTATTTCTCAACTCAGAGCTGGCAAGCCTAAATGTGCAAGCACACAAAAGCTTAAACCCAGAATTAAACTTTGTTGGTCTTAAAAGTACCACTGGACTCAAACTTTATTCTTTAAATGAAATGTTCTTCCTAAATCTGACAAATGTTTGTATATATATCTTTTCCTTAGTATTCCAGGAGGAGTCCATTGATTCAGTTGTGACAATGATCAAAAACCAAGTTGCAGATTCATTCTTTCCTATGCGCAGATAGTAATAATGAGCTCTCAGAAGAAGTACAGGTGTGTCATTTTCAGATGCCTTCCAGGCTCCCCCAGCCCTTTCTACTATCTTAATGCTTTTCTCTTGGCATAACTACGTGACTTTTGCTGGCATCAGTCTTCATAGGTGACCATAGTACTCAGTGGCCCCTTGCAATGGGAGGGAGGAAAGAATGGGACATTCCCCTGGTGTTTTAGAATGGGGTTTCTTGTACAATTAAGTTAAAAGTGGGGCTAGATTTGCTAGCTTTTGCACATGTCAGTTTTTTGCCCATAACCACTACATAGACAAAAATTCAGTCAATACCACATTTTATTTATTTAAAATGCATTTATTTTGTTCTCAGCCACCGGTGGTAGCCAAGTTCTTTACAATCACTTTATTTATTTATTTATTTAATACATCTATACACGGCTATCCCACCTGAATCTAATTTCGTTTAAAGGTTATATTTTACCCAGGGGTCATTTAGTAGAAAAAGAGCTGCAGGAGCTCATTAGCATAACTTATTAGCATATGCCACACCCCCTGACATCACTGGAAGTGTGCACCAGCCCCTCTGACAGGCAGAAGCACCTGGGATCCATTTCCCCCCCTCTCCCTTCCCTTCGCCTCCAAGTCAGGCGAAGGGAAAGGGGTGGAGGAGGATCTCAGGCGCTTCTGCCTGACAGAGGTGCTGGCGTGCCCACAGCCAGCCTGGGTGAATTATAGAATCATAGACTCATACAGTGGGAAGGGACCTCCAGGGTCATCTAGTCCAACCCCCTGCACAATGCAGGAAATTCACCAATACCCCCCCACACACCCCAGTGACCCCTGTTCCACACCCAGAATATGATTTTAAAAACCTCCAGGATCACTGGGGGCCAAACTGGCCTGGAGAAAAATTGCTTCCTGGCCCCAAAGTGGCGTGTAAGAAAGGGCCACAAGAACTAAGCACTGATGCAACTCTGAGAGAGTATGACTGGCCCAAGGTCACCCTGCGAGCTTTCATGGCATGAGTGGAGACTCACACCTGGGTCTCACAGACACTAGTCTAACACTCTTAAAGTCCATAAACTACTCATAATTTGAAAATATAACAATTTTATACCCAAAACTAACTGAGCTAAGTTATAAATAAGCACACAGCCAAAAGAGTGAAATCAATGTTTGCTATCCTGCAAGGCAAATGCATTCTTATCTCGATTTAATAAGGTGACTCAGACTGTTTTGGAGAAGTGGTATATAAATATTTAAATAAACAAATGTATGGTATAAACACAATTTATAATCTCTAGATTCGGAATCCATGGCCACTTCCACATTGTCATTTTTGTCACTCATTTGTCCCTATTGCTTTGGGTGTGTCCACACACACACCCCTTTTCCACATGTGTTTTGCTCCCTCTGGGACTACTAGAGAGAGCAAAACACATTGCAGGGGGAAAAACCCTGAAGCAATAGGGATAAACTAGTGACAAAAATGAAAGTGCAGAAGTGGCCCCTGGTATGCAAAACATGTCAATGGACCCAAATCTCTTGAACTTTTTTTTTTAAAGAACACTTATCAGAGATCATTTTTTGGACCCAAAACATAGCCTTAAAGAGATTCAAGTCAGGCCAAAGCTATAGTTATATAACTGTCTCTCTACAACTGATCAAGTACATGAGAAGCCTGCATGTGAATCTAATAAAAAGCTATAGAGCACCATAGATTATTTCAGCTCTTTTCTCATCCCAAAGAAATAACTCCCTCTCTCATTAGCCTCCACATAGGTTCAGATGTTATACATTGTGGTAATTATTTCCAAATCACAAGTGCAAACACTCACCCTGATTGGAAAATTAGCAGATTCCAAACTCAGGTAATTTGTTCTTAATGAGGAACTTGTTGAACTGAATTTAACAATTAGCTCACTCCCTTTGCTGGCTGAATATAGCAGGGTTATGTAGAGGAAATAAATATTCCTCTTTCAAAGTATTTTCAGCCAAAAGAAGCACAAATATAGGCTGCAGTGCTATACACACTTGCCTGAGAGTACGTTCTATTCAGCTTAGTTAGACTTGCTACTAGGCACAGGCACAAGGAATGAGGCTACATGAAAACTCTAGATCATTTCCCACATCATTTTGTGGCTCTAGTATCTTTCTGGAACAGACAGTCTCTGGTACTCCATAACTTTTTGTTAGAGACGTACGGAAGCCCTAGGGTTGCCAACTTTTGGAAGGCAAAATTTGGAGGGAGCAAACCGAACTGCATAAGGGCACAGAGCCCATCCATCACTCTTCTTCTGTGGACCCAAGTGGATGCATAGAAGCACGTTCTGTGCAGTGGTGCCCAGTCTGCAGAATTCCATCCCTGAGGAGATTAGCCTAGTTTCTTCACTGTTTGGTACAGTGGTTAAGTGCATGGACTCTAATCTGGGAGAACTGGGTTTGATGCCCCACTCCTCCACTTGCAGCTGCTGGATGACCTTGGGCAAGCCATAGTTCTGTCAGAGCTGTCCTTGAAAGTGCAGTTCTTGAAAGAGCTCTCAGCCCCACCTACCTCACAGGGTGTTTGTTGTGGGGAGGGGTAGGGGGAGGAGATTGTAAGCCGGTCTGAGACTCCTTTGGGTAGTGAAGGGCGGGGTATAAATCCAATCTCCTCCTATGTTTTTGTGTGAAAAGGCTTTCACCTTTACTGACTTGCTGTGTTTTCTCTTATGGAGTTTTATTATGTTTTAGTTAGTTTACATGTAGGTATTTTAAAGATTATCTTAAATTCTGTATTGTTGGTGATGTCAGGGGGTGTTGTATATGCTAATGAGCTAATAGCCCAGTGGCTCATTAGCATACCATATGCTAATGAGCTCCTACAGCTGCTTTTCTACGAAATGACCCCTGATAGGCAAGGATCAGATTTGCTTTCCTTGAAGTTTGCTTGAAGTAGCATGTCATTCAGTTCCATGTTCCAAGCTCTAGCAGCTTGTCACAAAGTCCTTCTTTGCCTTTCTCTATGAATCCAGGTGGTTGCTGCATGTAAATTTCCTCTTCTAATTCTCCATGTAGGAATGCAGTCTTCACATCTAGGTGCTCAACTTGCATTCCCTTGCTTGCTGCAACGCTTAAGAGTGTTTGCACTGTTGTATGTTTAACAACTGGTGCAAAAAGTCTCATTATAGTCCTTACCAAATATCTGTGAGCATCCTTTAGCTATAAGTCTGGCTTTGTGGCACTGGATTTCACCTTCTGTGTCGTGTTTCAATTTGAAAACCCACTTACATATATAGCATTCCTCTGCGGAGGTAGCTCTGTAAGTGTCCATGTGTTGTACTTGCAAAGAGCTGCAAGTTCCTCATGTGCAGCATGCTTCCACTTCTGTGCCTCTTGTGGTGGTAGCTGGGATATTTCTTCCCATGTTGCTGGTTCTGGTGTTTCTGCTGTTCTTGCAAGGTAGGAGAGTCACTTAGCTGGAACACCTTGGTTTGAGCACTTTGACCGCCTCACTGCAACCTCTGTGGTCTCACCTTCTTGGTCAGGATCATCTGGTGAAGCAGTTGTCCCATTGATCAGGATTGTGTGAGGGTCTGTTGTCTCTTCCTTCTTAGGATTGGTCGTCTGGCTGCTCATTCTGCATTAGCCCCCTCTGAAGGTGACATTCTCTCACTTTCATCAAAGTACACAGATCTACTGATGGTTATCTTGTTTGTGCCTAGATCTATAATCCTATAGCCTTTGCTTTTAGCTGATACCCAACCATTATTCCTTCTGAGACCCTATTATCTAACTTAGATCTCTTCTCTTTTGGAATGTATGCATGAGCCTTACTTCCAAATACTCTTAAGTATCCCATGTTTGGTTTGTAGCCGTGCCAAAGTTCATAAAGTGTATTGTTCGTAGCTTTTGAGAATAATCTGTTCTGCATGTGGCTGTTATGACGCATTCTCCCCAGAATTTGTCTGGAAAGACTGCATTCTTAAGGATGCATCTCACTATATCCAGCAGACTTCCATTTTTCCTCTCTGCCATGCCATTCTGCTGAGAATTGTAGGCAACTGTTGTATAGTGCTCTATGCCTTTCTCTCTCAGGAACTGCTGATTTGCACTGGACAGGTATTCACTTCTATTGTCAGTTCTCAGGATCTGTGGTTTTCTTCCAGACTTGTTGCTCACAAGTGCCACATACTACCTCAGTTTGTCCAGCACCTGTAATTTGTCACTAAGCAAAAAGATAACTGAATATCTCAAAAAGTCAGCAATAAAACTCACAAAGTATTTAAAATTAGGGGGCTGCAGTGGCCTAGAGGTTAAGACACTGAGCTGCAGACTGGAAGGTCTGTAGCTTGGCAGTTTGAGACCCTAGTGCTGCGTGATGGAGTGAGCTCCCGTCTCTGGCCCCAGCTCCTGCCAACCTAGCAGTTCAAAAGTGAGAAACTGCAGAGAACAGCAAGAAGAAATAAGGAGGCTTTCCTGAATGAACAATGCAAGGTAATAGAGGAAAACAGTAGAATGGGAAGGACCAGAGATCTCTTCAAGATAATTGGAGAAATCAAGGGAACATTTCGTGCAAAGCTGGCCATGATAAAGGACAAAAATGGTAAGGATCTAACAGAAGCAGAAGAGATTAGAAAGAGGTGGCAAGAATACACAGAAGAACTATACAAGAAAGATCTCAATGTCCTTGATAACCACGACAATGTGATCGCTGATCCTGGAGTGTGAAGTCAAATGGGCCTTAGAAAGCACTACTAACAACAAAGCTAGCAGAGATGACTGTATCCCAGCTGAGCTATTCAAAGTCCTAAAAATGATGCTGTTAAGGTACTGCACTCCATATGCCAGCAAATTTGGAAAATGCAACAGTAGGCACAGGATTGGAAAAGGTCAGTTTACATTCCAATCCCAAAGAAGGGCAATGCTACCAGAAGTACAAGCTGGGTTTCGAAGAGGTTGAAGAGGAACTAGAGATCAAATTGCCAACATTTGCTGGATTATGGAGAAAGCAAGAGAGTACCAGAAAAACATCTACTTCTGCTTCATTGACTATAATAAAGCCTTTGATTGTGTAGATCACAACAAACTATGGCAGGTCCTTAAAGAGTTGGGAGTACCAGACCACCTCACATGTCTCCTGAGAAACATGTATAAGGGTCAAGAAGCGACAGTTAGAAACGGATATGGAACAACGGATTGATTTAGCATAGGAAAAGGAGTACGACAAGGATGTATATTGTCACCTTGCTTATTTAATTTATATGCAGAGTACATAATGCGAAATACCGGCCTGGATTAATCGCAATCCGGAATGCCAGGAAAAACATCAACAACCTCAAATATACAGGCGATACCACTCTAATAGCAGAAAGTGAAAAGGACCTCAAGAGCCTCTTGCTCATTGTGAAAGAGAAGAGCGCAAAAGTTGAAACTCAACCTCAAAAAAACTAAGATCATGGCATCCGGCCCCATCACTCCTTGGCAAATAGAAGGGGAAGTCATGGAAGCAGTGACAGACTTCACGTTCCTGGGATCCAAGATCACTGCAGACGGTAACTGCAGCCATGAAATTAACAGATGCCTGCTTCTTGGGAGGAAAGCGATGGCAAACCTAGACAGCATAATAAAAAGTAGAGACATCACCCTGCCAAAAAAAGTCCGTATGGTCAAAGCAATGGTATTCCCAGTAGTAATGTATGGCTGTGAGAGTTGGACCATGAGGAAGGCTGAGTGCCAAAGAATAGATGGTTTTGAATTATGGTGCTGGAGAAGACTCTTGAGAGTCCCTTGGACTGCAAGAAAGTCAAATCAGTCAATCCTAAAAGAAATCAACCCTGACTGTTCCCTGGAAGGCCAGATACTGAAGCTGCTCAAATACTTTGGCACCCAAATGAGAAGGGAGTACTCACTGGAGAAGACCCTGATGCTGAGAAAGACTGAAGGTAAAAGTAGAAGGGGATGGCAAAGGATGAGATGGTTAGATAGAGTTATCAATGCAACATACATGAAATTTAGCAAACTCTGGTGAAAGACAGGAGGGCCTGGCATGATGTGGTCCATGGAGTCGTGAAGAGTCAGACTCAACTGTGCAAGTGAACAACAACAAAAATTTTAAATTACCTACGATGGGAGTTGGCATAGGCCCACACACATCACTGTGAATCAATTCAAGAAGTCTCTTCATCTTTCTCTCACTCTTGCTTGAAAAAGACTTGCTTACTGCTTTGAACAAAATGTAACATTCACAATTATTATTATTTGCATCACATTCAACAAGATCAATTCCATTTGGTTTTTTGTTTGTTTTTTATAACGATTTTTTATTATTTAATCCAAAAGAGGGTCGAGAAAAGAGAAAGGGGAAGGGGTGTTAAAGTGGGCATTGGGCAGCATAGGCTTTTACATTTACCAGGAATACATTTATAATGTGTAATACATAGATCAGGAGCGGAATAGTCAAGAAGTTTTTCTTCTCCATTCCATTATGTAGGTTTTTATAGTATCTATGTTTTTTGTAACTTACTATGTTTAGCAATTTAATACAGTAATTGTATATACCATTTGTTTTTCTTTCTCCATATTACATATTGATTCCTTATCCTTAAACTTTTTAAAATTAAATAAGTGTACTGCATTAGTTAATAACTATAGTTTCTTATATTTTCCTAACTCTTCAGTCATTTCTGGGAGTATACGCTCATTCATTTCCAGTCTTTACCCATAATGTGAGTAGTATGCCTTCCGTTTCTGCTGAAATTCTTTAATTTGTCTTTTATTTACTTGATTTGTTAGCTTTGCCATTACTGCATTAGATTAATTCCATTTATTAAACCTTTCTTTTCCATACCTTGAATTACCTGATAACTCTTGTGGCCCAATCTTCGGTGCCAGAGATGTAAACATTTGTAATGTGAACATGATTTTGCAAGATTAATTTCTTGTGGCATTGCACCACCACCACCACCACCACCATCATCACATAATTCATTTTCATTGTCTCTGTCTGACATTGGCACAGAACATTCTTCAGTACTCTAAAGTCCTTTGCATTCTGTGCCTATGATATAAATGTCTCCATCTTGTGACACAGTACAACATCCATCCTTGACAAATAACTCGTTACCCTTGTAAGTCTAGTTGTGACACAGAGATCAGGCAACTTGAGAGATCAGGGACATACAAGAGAAAGTCATAAGTGCTACCTGGTGGCTGTTGGCAGTGCAGCATTCCATTTCCACTGTGATATGTGGTAACCCTTTGATCGTTTCCCAAATAAACATACTGTTTTGAATGTCCTTTAACTCTTTAAAAAATGCCTCCAGTTGGAAATATGTACAGATGCTCCTGCATTAGTTATAAATCTGATCATTCCCTTTTCTAAGGAAGTTGTAAAATTCTGGTGCTTATAATCACGTTTAGCAGGAGAGTTGCTTCTGTAGTTCCTGTGTTTTATTATAGGGACATTCAACAGCTCTGTGCCCAGTGCCATTGCAGCAAAAACATCTCAGCTTAGATTTCTTCCCAGGCATGCTAAACCATCCACCTCTGTCCGTCCTCTGTTCCCCCTCCTGTCTCTGGAGTTTCCTTGGTAAAGATTGCACTTTTGTTTGCTCTGACTTAGCCGTGGGACCATTTTAGCGAGAGCTTCTTAAACTGCTCTGACAAACTGTCTGCATCTTTACTCAAAGTCTGCCTTCTATTTGCTTCCTGTAGAAGCTCTGATGTGACTTTATCAAAAGTCACAGGCACTTGCATCTTTAATTGGGTTATAACTTATAACATGTGCATAACTTGATGGCAAGCTGAGAAACAGTTAATTTCTCATCTTCATCTAAAACCTTTCCAGCATCCTGCATCTGCACAAATAAATTTGTCAACTGGCTGATGTGAGATCTAAAACAATCATTTTTGTGGTATTAATAGATGCATTCTTTTGACTAAGACAGTACTTGTAGGTCCACCCTTTACATTCATGAAAAGAAACTAAAGCAGCATGCATCTCTGTAGCTGTTTTTAAATCTCTAATTTCAATATTTTGCACTTAAGGACGACATGATCAGAGATCTCGCATAGCGGTACCCATTCAGCCAAGTCTGCTTCACATCAGCAGCTGCTCCGGCCACAGGGGGGGTTCTCTTTAATATATTTCCTCACTTTTTTCACCTCCAAGGCCTTATGCAATCTCTTGTGTCACTCAGAGAAGTTTTCAGGATTCAAAATTACCAAATGATACTTTCCTTCCAAGTAAAGAATCTGTGCCGTTCTGCCTGTCTCTTTCTCTAAAGCAAATTTAACTCTTTGATCACAGGTTAGAGCAGGCTGGAGCACAATAACCTGTTAGATTCTCTGGTTTAGTATAGCCAGAAAACCATTATTAACTTAAGCATGCACAAGGCTTACCACACAGCAGATGCTTCTCGGGTCTGGGTGTGTGCTGCACGGACAGGGCTCCTAAGTACTTACCTTAATTCGGCGGGGGATGTATAGTTCTTTGTGGGACCATTACCACGGGGAAAACACAGGCGCTGCACTATTCTGTCCCCCAGACGTGACGTAGGCACGTAGCCAGGTGACGCTCTAGCAATGGGGCTGGAAACTCGATGGTACCATTGAGTTTCCAGTCCCATTACCAGAGCGTTGCCCCGCTACATGCCTACGTCACGTCTGGGCGATGGAATAGTGCAGCGCCTGTGTTCCAAGCAAGAATCTTCTGGCAGGGAAGCATGTGTCCCCCGCCGGATCGTAGGTAGGTAGTTGGGAACCCTACGCACAGAGCATCTTTAAAGTTTCAAACTAATAAAAGGTGGGTTATGCTGAGAATGTGTAACTGGCTCAAGGCCACCCAGTTAGGTTCCACAGCAGAATGGGCATTCAGAGCCTCAGTCTGAAACTCTAACCACTACATCATACTGGCTTTTGTGGGGTGGCTGCTGTTGAACAGTAAGCAAGCAGCCAGGCCTGGGTGAGTTAAGAAACAGGGATGGTATCAAGTTGCCTGGTGGCTGCTGCCAGTCCTAGCCACAATAAGTCCTCCCTCAAGGGCCAAAACAGGCCTGGAAATGGCTGCCCCCTGCGTTTTATTGAGGAAAACAAACTGAAACTTGTGGTTGCTTAGCAACAGACACTCAGGCCACCTGTTTCTTAAAGCTACAGTCACTCCTTTCATCATTTTGGTTTTGTTTTAACTGCCATATATATATAAGATTTTTTCGTGAACCTGAGTTATTACAGGTTTTGTCAAAAGATTTGTCTTGTCCATTCACTGCTCCACTATATGGAATTAAGTATCTTCAGATGGGGACCACACTTTGCTATTAGAATATACAAGTGGAGACCAACAACTAACTTGTGGCATCAGCCATCCCATTTTCCTACCTTTGCTTGTTCCTTTCTCTCACCACCCCTTCTCAGTTTCTCTCTGTCTCCACCACCCCTGTAATTTTCTCTACCCCCCCCCCCGCAATTACTCTGTTTTTCTGGCTCCCCTTAAAGAAGCTGCAGCTGGCCCACCATGCTGAGGAAAGCCACATGCAAGCCTGCAATACTTATGGGGGATTCCCTCCCCCCACTTTTCCACGGGCCTGTACTCAGCATGACTCCTGGGCCTACATCTGCACCACCAGCAGTCCACGCATAACTCCTGGGCTTCCTCCTGGCGGCGGCATGCCCATCAAGACTCCTAGGCTGCTGCACCATTGATGCCAAGTCCAGCACAGCTCCTGGCTTGCCACACCACTGCTGGACTTAGTGTAGTTCTCAAGCTGCCACACTGCCAGTACCAGGCCCAGTGCAGCTCCTGCTTTCGGAGCTCCCGCCCGCCCAGCAATGCCGCTGGTGGGTGGGGGCTATTTTGCCACCCTGAAGAATCGGGACAGCAACGGCACAGGATGCAGGCATCCTGACAAGGCGGGGGCAGAGCCAGCTAATTTTTAAAAGGGGAATAGGCTCTGCTCCTGCCTGGCAGTTGCTCCGTGTGCTCGCCTGCCCGCTCGCCTGCCCTGTTCTTAGTATAGGCTGAGGCTGGTCGCCAATGGGGCCAGGTAGGAATTTTTCGCTTTCACCCAGATTGGCTGAATGGGTGGAGGTGTTTTTGCCTACCTTACACTTAGGGCAGTGGACTGAGGGGATGTTGGGGTGGATGACGTTTAAATAGGTTAGTCACTTGGCAAGTTTGTGCAAGCAAGAAAATGGAACTGGTGAGCACCTTACAGCATATCTTGTTAGAGAACAGGGGGTCAACAGGAACTGCCTTCGGATTCCAGGGTCCTGGGTGGGGAATGATGATCACCTCCACAGGGCAAGCTCCTCCCTGCAGGTTGGAAGGCTTCAGGGGTAGGCGCTCCTAGAGGGCAACCAGTTTGCTGGGCTGCTGGTCACGAGCCAGAGAGTTGGCTCACGATCAGAGCTGGGTCATCCACCCTTCAAGGGCAAGGGGGTTGGTCAGGGAGTGATGCCTGCCTTGCCTGTTCCATGCTTGCTTAGTTGTTGTTGCTTCAATGTTCTGTTAAATAGTTAATAAAGTGGCCCTTGTTTTATTCCAAACCGTTGTCTGTCTCATTATTCTGGCTGAGGGGGCAAGGGCAATTTAAACCCCCCTGTTTATTTATTTTTTTTATTTTCAGATTTTTCTGCACACCTGGGGAGTCCCACAGAAAATCTCTTTGTCCTCTATGTGGCCCTGATATCCACAGATTACAGCCACAGGTGGCTAATAGTATATAGATGATGAAAGGATGTGAACAGTTGTGACTGAGTTTGCTGGAAATATCTGCTTAGATTTCTGTGGATTAGAGCCCTGTGAAGAAAAAGCCGCCGGACCGGACGACCACACCAGGAACCGAGCACTGACACCTGAAAGACCGCCCGGGAAGAACAACCAAGAAAAACAGTGAGCCCTGTCACCTGGGTGCCGGTAGGCAGCCCCAACCCCTGTAGACATGTGGCCTTAGCTAGGAATAAATTTGGAATTTGTAAGCTGCTCAGAGATCCTTCGGGGTTGGAGTGGGGTAGAAATCGAAGATATAAATAAATAAATAATAAGAAGCTCTGTATTGACTCACCACACAGGATGGGAAAGCAAGCATAAGCATGCTTGCCCTACCCCATGCCTCAACATGATCACCAAGTCATCTGAATGGTCTGAATACACAGAAGAAATGCCCATGCATATGCCCCCTCCCTGTGATCAGCAACACTGCTTTCTGAATTTGACTGATCACAGGGAGGGGCTTGCTCACACTCCCTCTGTGTGTTCACATTGTGCATAAAACTCAGTGATTGCGCAGAGGCGGGGGTGGGCCACCATGCGCATTCTCTCTCCCTTTGTGGCGAATCAACCCATGGATAGGTTTTCTGCACAACAGCTAGACTGCCAGTCAGAGTAAATACTGAGCTAGATGGACCAAAGGTTTGATTCAGTCTAAGGTAGCTTCATGAGTTCATATATCAATTCAGTAAATTTATTGCTCCAATACCGCAGAGGAAGAATAGCTAAAATGCAGCTGACCTAAAGCTTAATATCCTCACATCTGCTGCATCTTCATTATGTATTTCAGTATTATAAATAATAGCATAATGACAACATTGGAGAGCATCCCAGTCTAAAAGAAGTACGGTAAACCACATAGCCAGCTGAATTAAGCAAGGAGGACCACCAGGGTTTTAAGTTGGTATGGCATCAAATGTCGGACACCAGCTTTGCCCAAGTAGCACAAGTCAGCTATAGTAGATACAATCAGTGGATGCATAGCTGACTCCTATGTATCAATGCATTCTTGTTGGTTAATATATTTCATGTTTTCATTTATTTACATTTTTAATGCTGCCTAGGTGTGTGCATTCAGTATAAACAAAACCGAAAAAATACCCGAAAAATACTGATAAGGTATTTTTAGGTATTATTTTAGCTGAATACAGAGCAGAGCAGAGCCTGAAAAAGCTGTTTTTTTCTGGTTTTTATTCGGATGTGTTCAGCTATACAGCGAGCCAGCCTAGGATTGTCTGGGGCAGCAGGAGCTGACAACTCCATGCTGCCCGAGTTGATCCTGTCTCGCAGCTCAATCCTGGGCTGGCAAGTTCACCCAGAAAGCATGTAAAGGGACTGCAAGCCCTTTAAACACCTTTGGAGTTCTCCAAGCTGCAGAGTCACACAGCTTGAAGTAGGTTTCCTGAATATTTTCTGACTTCGAATACCATACTGGTGTTGGGATTTGGGAATATCAGGAAATACTGATTTTTTTCAGGTTCAATATACCCGAACCAGAAAAATACCAAGGTTTTTTTTTTTTGCTCACCCCTAATGAGGGCCCTTCAGCAAAAGTGGCCAAGCAGCTTCATAGCATTAACAAAAATTGATCAAACAATCCACATAATGCTAAAAAAAAGATTATACCCACTAATAATAATTAATAATTATCATCTGGCAGTAGGTGTAGTATAGCCAGGAGATCCGAAGATCATCTGGCAACCTGAAACTCTAGCTCTTTTTTGTGGTGAGCTAGGTTTGTTTTGGGGGCTGAGAGAACTGTGACTGACCCAAGGTTACCCACTAAACCTACTAAACTTAACCAATTGTGAAACAGAACTAGCACTGAAAAAAATAATTGTCAGAACAGCAATCAATCAAAATCCTCATAAAGCCAAGCTTGAGCTGTTTTCAGACAGAGATTTTTTCTGTTTGTTTTTTCTTTTTAGCTTCCACACAATATTGTGTTGTGATCATCCTGTTTCCAGATTTTTTCCATCCTCAGTAATTCTTTCCCAAAGCTGCTTTACTTTCATGTTTTTTAAAAGAATGGTGCACATTTTCCTATCCACATTAGCATCATTTTCCTGCTGGCACCCCCAACTTGCAGGCACCATTTCCCCATAATTTGTTTCCTGCTGCATCACCGGAGGATGATTGTTATAGCACTATAATGATCTATTGCAATAATTCTGTGAAGAGTAGACAAGTGGCAATAGATCGCTATAGTGGTCTATTGCTACTTTTCTATTTCTAATTTAGCATATACATGAAGAAAGGGGGGGGACAACAGCCATGATGACCATGCCCCTGAGAGCCAATGTAGAGTTGCTGCAGAACACATGTGGAAGAAAAACATCAGAAAAAAGACAGAGAAAAGTATGCTGAAAACTCCCACACATGAAAGCACCACTGCCAATGCATACGCCTCTGCATTTGCAGTAGTAATGGAAGCAACACGGAGAATTCTTGCCATGTGGAAGAAGCCAGAGAAATTGGTGTGTGGGGGGGAGAGAAAACCATAAATCAGTTAAAATAAACAAGTAATAGACTGATGCCCAAAAGCCCCAGTGATGGCACCAGATACAGGGGAAAGGAAAGAGCACTCCAAAGCTGTAGGGGCAACCACCAAGAGCCCATCTCTTATGGTCAACCACCTACCGCATGGTTGGAGACAAAAAAGGGCCTGTGATGAAGGTGGGACCATATGGGGCTGTGGCCCTTTAAGTGCTAGATCCCTTTCTTTATTTTAAAAGCCATCTATAAAGTCCGATATCGAATTTGCATTTCCTCTTCCCACACCTCTAGGACTCAGTGAAGAACAGAGATGTACATTCTGCTCTTAAATCAGGAGAATGCTCATCTTTCTCTTTCATTTGAAACATTTAAATCCAATACCTTCTCTTGCAGGTTCTATGGAATGTGCAAAATGATTCTGAGTGCATGTGTTTATTGGGTTTAAGTGCTTGCCACCACTGGAAATTGCTATTGTGATGCATCCCTGATCTAGTGAAAGATATTTTGAAAAGGATGGAGTTCCAAGATTGTACTGTATGAATGGAGAAATAAGGACGGTTCATTCAGCAACCAGGGAAGAGTTGAGTCTACCCCAAACCCCCACACAGAATGCAGGGGAGCATTCCTGTCTGGCATAACAGTTAGTTCTGATTAAAGGCAAGTTTGTATTGAAGCAGAATGATATTCATATAACAAGAACATCCCTTAGAGCTCTGCAAAGCACTGCAGATGTGACAGCAGTCCAAATAAGGTCTCATTAACCACTGTGCTTGCAGGGGGGAAAGAAAGATCTCTTACACAGCAGAGGCCTTGTCAAAGCAGAATACTTCACCATCATAGTTTCTTGCGCTGGTGTGCATTATATCAATTTAGCCCCCACATCCACTTTTTATACCTGATTGCCCAATTCATATGAATTTATTCCACTCTCTGTATCATGACTGTTCTTTGCATTACCACATTATAAAGGCTCAGAGGCACACTTATGTACGTACAACAAATGCACTGGTCAGAGTCTTGGTTCAGTAAACTGCATTTAGAGGCACTCTGTCCCAGGACCAACAACTAAAATGGCTGGCATTTCCTTTCCAATAATATTGGCTCCTAACCCGATCTTGCTATCCTGGTTGTTGCCCTTGGTTTCCTGGCCAGAACACTCTGGAAGCTCTAAGTCGTCGTATCTTTTCCGGTAGACAACCCGTGAGATCAACGTTATTAGAAACATTTCCATAATAAGCAGTTGTTGGTTCATATCTGGCAAACGGAAAAAGAGAACAGGTTCAAAGACAGGAATGTGATTTACGAATGTTCAGTGGTGTGTTCCCTTAGTGCTGGTGCTCCTTAGCCACCCACCCCCTATCCCAAGATCTGGACTCTTGTGCTGGAGAGATCTTAGGCATTCCCTCAAGGCTGACAAGTAAACTGTGGAGGCATTTGGGTGGGGGGGTCAGAGTAACTGTTTCCCTGTGTGTTCACCTGCCAAAAGGAAATATGGTTGCAGGAGGGGGCTCAAACTGGAGGATTTCCCTGGTGTGTGTTTGTTCCAGGATGCAGACTGTTTGTTGTGCCACGTTCCACACTATAGTGTGTGTGTAGGGTTTTTCCTGTGTTCCCTCCCTTGTAGTGTTCTGCAGGTGGGTGTGCAGTGACTGATGTCCCGAAAAGGTGCTGGCATTGGCATGCACTGGTTGGCTGCTTTGTTGGCATGTTGAACCATGATTGGTGAGTTGTTACAGGATTTCTATGGACTTCAGAGCAATTGCTGTGCTCTCTGCATTAGAAAGTGCAATCTAAACACAAGTCAATGGGCTTAGAAAGTATAACTCTGCTTAGAATTTCACTGGTACAGCTGAGTCATTTTTGCATACACTTTCCTTTTGCTGGTTGAAAATAAGATGCCAAGTAGTGGCCCTGGCACCATGCCAGTGTTGCTGATGCAGCAGTACCTGGGGCTTAGGTTTCAGTTGCCCATGTTTCATGGGGATTACTCCAAAGTCAAGAATGTAGGATTGCAATCTGAGAGCATTTTCATCAACACAGATCTCCTGACCTATTTTATTGTGAACATCTGATCATTGCTAATTGGGCAGAGAAATGTTGGTCATTCGAATGAACATTCTGGCCAATGTAAGTCTAACATTCACATTAAAAAAACCTGAAGCAAAAACTGCTCTATGACTCACATGTGAAAGCACCCTTAAAACATGATTCTCAACATGTTTATGTGTAAGTAAACTGCACAGGATTCAATGGGACGTTCTCTGGGAAATGAGTTTCGTATTACAGGTGTCCCATAGTCTACTTAGCATGGAAAAGGTTGATCATTATAACAATCTAGAATGGAAACCACTTCAGTCTGTCAAAACAACTAAAATCTGAGCAACTTACATGCTCCTCGTGCAGATGATGACAGTGGGGGTGCACAAGCAATTACCCCTTGCATTGCCAGTATGTTGATGATAGATGCCTGCAGCTGGCTCAGAATGAGGATAAACTACATAAAAGGCATAGGTTAATGAATGAATACCACGCTATTTGGTTCAAAGTCATCATGCTTGCATTAAAAAGTATATTTTCCAGCTAAACTAAAGAAAGAATAACTCCTCATTTTTACCCTTTGAAGTATCAACATTCCTTCCTAGAGTTGAATACTACAGCCACAGAAAAAACAATATTATTCTTACAAGAGGAAAAGTCAGGGTAATGACTCTGTTTTATCATATGAGGTCTAGTAGCCAAAGAACAGGAATCTTTCACTTGGTGGTGAGATTTCTGCATAGAGAACATTAACATGAGTACAAACATGCTACGTGCATGTCAGTTCACAAACTTTTCTTTGTGCAGTTTTGAAAACAGACCAATCATAGCTGCAGCATTGCATCTTATCATGGACAAATATAGGCTAACAAAATGAAAGACACATACACATACACACACACCCCGAAATTGGTTGTGATTGACTTGCATTTCTATTACAGGGCTTAAATTATTCAGGACTAACTTGTCCAACTGAATTCAATGAGAAAAACTTTTTCAGGATTGGGGCCAAGGTTTTTAAAAATACATATACATACAGTAAAGAGGCCACAAGGCAGGGGGGGAGGGAATATCAGGGTACTGCACCAGTTTAAATAATTATATGTTGACTGTAACTGAAGTTCACAAATGAGTTTTAGCATTGTATTGCAGGATATCTTTTTACTCTCAAAGCTTCCTCCATGCAGAAGAAAAAGAATTCAGCGGGTTTTACATCCTTTTACCATTTACAACCTCATGAAGACAATAGATTGTAAATATTTCTCAGTTCTTCTCCACTGTTTTCCCCCCAAAAAACTTATTGAAGCTAGCACAGAATGAAAAAAGTCCTACACAGGTAACATTTCAAACTGAGATTCAAAGGGGGGGGGGGTTGATCGTTGATCTCTCTTTTCACCATTCAGTTGTTCTCCATGAAACAGACACTTCAAATTAAGCTTGTAGTGAAGCCTTAGAAACTTTCTTACCTGATAAAGTGCAAATTTAGGAATAATCTTCTTGCAATTGAGAAGAACTCTAACTCGTTGAAACATAATTCCAATTGGCCACAGGGCAATGATTGTAAGAACACCTACAAAGCAGTTAATCCATATGGCAGCTCCATTAGGAGACAGCTGAAAGATAAATTAAACAGCTGTACAGGTTGCATTTTGTGGCATGACATTTCCTGCTCTGAGGCAGTGATGATCCAAACAAGAATATGTATATTCCCCGCTAAACTGAAATTAATAACACTGGGGATATCCCATGCAAACTAAAGCCACAGGAAACATGCCAATACCATACTTGGGTCGGACTTGACTGCAACTGAACAACAACAACAAAACCACCAGTCAGTGCAAAGACAGCAGACAAGACTTCTCCTCTATCATTAGTGCATCAATCACCACTTGCATGTGAGTGCTTCATTATGAGTTGGCTATCTTGCATTAGAGCAGCAGCAACATGCTTAGGAGCATCCCTGCTGCTACTGGTAGTCAGATTTATTGCCTGGAATGATTAGCAGCACTGTTCAGCACCCATTTTAAATACAGTATGCCTCTTTTTTATCTATTATTTATAGCCAGTTTGGTGTAGTGGTTAAGTGCGCGGACTCTAATCTGGGAGAACTGGGTTTGATTCCCCACTCCTCCACTTGCACCTGCTGATGTGACCTTGGGTCAGTCACAAGCTCTGGCACAGCTGGCCTTGAAAAAGAGCAGTTTCTGTCAGAGTTCTCGCAGCCCCACCCACCTCACAGGGGGTCTGTTGTGGGGAGGGGAAGGGAGAGGAGTTTGTAAGCCGCTGTGAGACTCCAAGTGAAGGGCAGGGTATAAATCCAATCTCTTCTTCTTCTTCAGTTTTTACTATACACCAACTGCCTTTTAACTATGCAGAACAGCAGTTCTGAATGGTCCATCCTTTGTTTTTATTTCACAATCCCATGCAAGGAAAATGGTTGTTTTGGTGTTTATTCTGAATAGCATTTCTTGCCATGCAATCCTAAACAGTGTTATGTCTTTGCAAGCTCAAGTATGACTCTGGTTAGGATTGCACTGTTGGCTCCAGAAATGTTTAGTGTTCAGGTACTCATTGACAAGCTTTGTCAGCATTTGAGAAGTTTAAATACTTGCTTACATCAGAAAGGCTGTAGTTTCCATTGGTCCAAAGCACTATTGATAAAAACATTAGAACAGGGCGAAGAAAAGCCAATTGGAATGTCCCAAGTTTCAGCAAAAATAATGTTTTCCTGCAAAATAAAGGAAAAATGGGAGTAAACACATGTTCATAATCAGGGGTCTTGTTGTAGAAAAATAGCTGCCGGAGCTCATTAGCATAACTCATTAGCATAACTTATTTGCATATGCCACGCCCCCTGACATCACCGGAAGTGACAGAAGGCCACACCCCCTGACATCACCGGAAGTGTGTCAGAAGGCCCGGCTACTTACCCTCCTGTTTCATCCTCATTCCCAAACGGAATGAGGATCGAAGCAGAGGGCGGGGTAAAGAAGGGGGCGGGGCTTCACCACATGACCGCCCCGCCCCCTAGAGGTTCTCTTCCGGAGCTCCGTACCTGAGAGCTCCCCCCCGACTAGAGCCCTGTTCATAATTATTCGTAAATGACCTGGAGTTAGGGGTAAGTAGTAACTGAGGTGGCCAAGTTGCCAGATGACACCAAATCATTTAGGTGGTTAAGACAAAAATGGATTGCAAAGACCTCCAAAAGGATCTTTTCAGACTGGAGGAATGGGCAAATGATAATCAATGTGAGCAAGTGTAAAGTGATGCATATTGGTGCAAATAATCTCCACTTCACATATACACTGATGGGATCTGAGCCGGCAGCAACAGACCAAGAAAGGGACCTTGGGGAGGTAGTGGATAACTCTATGAAAATATTGGCCCAGTGTGTGGCTGCTGTGAAAAACACAAATTCCATGCTGACCATAATTAGAACAGTAACAGAGAATAAAATTGCTGCTATCGTTGTGCCATTATACAAATCTGTGGTGAGACAACTCTTGGAACATTGTATACAGTTCTGGTCACCACACTTGCAAAAGGATATTGTAGAGTTTGAAAAGGTGCAGAAAAGAGCAATCAACATGATCAGGCGACTATAACACAGCTGCCCTATGAGGATTGGTTAAAAAACTTAGGTCTGTTTAGCCTCGAAAAAAAGTGAGTAAGGGGAGATAATAGATGTTTATAAAATTACGCATGGCATGGAGGTAGTGTACAGGGAGAAACTCTTCTCCCTCTCCCATGATACTAGAACCCAAGGTCATCCACTGAAGCTGAAGGGTGGAAGATTCAAGATAAATGAAAGGAACTATTTCTTCACACAGTGTACAGTTAATTTGTGGAACTTTCTGCCACAGGATGTGTTCATGGTCACCAACCTGGGAGACTTTAAAAGGGGAATGGACAAATTCATGGAGGATTGGGCTATCAATAGCTACTAAACATGATGGATATCTATTCCCTCCAGTACCAAAGGTTGTGTGCCTCATCAAATCAGTTGCTGGAGAGCACAGGCAGGAAAATGCTGTTGCATTCTTCCTGTTTCTGGGCTTCCTAAGGTAGCTGGTTGGCCACTGTGTGAACAGAATGCCGGACTTGATGGGCCTTTGGTCTAATCCCACATGCTCTTCTTATGTTCTTATGTCATGTTATTGCTTCATTTATTCATGCAATCTATATGCTGCCTCTCCAGAGACCTGCTTGAGGTAGCTCACAAGTAAAACAAAAACATAAATGATCACTATTTAAAACAAGCCATTAGAAACTAGCCACGGGTATAAAAATGGCATGCTGACTGTGTTTTCTCTGAAGAAGTGGGAAAAGAACATGGATACATTTTATGGAGCAGCAAAACCCCCCAAACCTGCTGTAAGATTTCCTGCAAAATGCTGAAGTAAATCCTGCATATTCATGGGCATCTTGATTCTATCATTTTGTGCAGTTGCATAGGGCAACACGTGAATCCTGACAAGATGGAAGTTTTGTGGGTTGGCAAGCTGTAGCAAAAAGTGTGTGTTTTTCAGTTACATCTAACATGGAAATTGGCCCCTGCTGACGAGAGTATGCTGATCCGTGCTATGATAGTCTTGTGATTAGACTAATTAACATATTCTACATGGGACTATGCTTGAAGACGACCAGGAAACTTCAGTTTGTGCTAAACCCGGTGGTCTGACAGTTATTTGGTGTAGTGGTTAGAAGCACGGACTCTAATCATGACTCTGTTGCCTCTGTGCAAGTTTCATTTAAAATGGGGCTCAAACTTACAACATGTTTTGAATGTTAGAATGCCTCTGAGCAGATACAGAGTACTGGTTGTGAAACTTCATCTGGTACTCATAAATCTAGGAGTCAGAGAATACATCTTCCAGGCCTTATTGTAGAATAACCCCACTTTGGAGCTTACCTTTGGATGGGTTACTACTGTTTTTGATGTAGCAACCATCCTTGTGGTCTATATGCTCTGTGAGAGTGAGCATATGTGCCGCTGTCCTCCCCTTTTCCTTACAATAAGCCCAGAAGAGTTCAGAAAACCTTGCCCTTATTCTTCAGCACATGACAACTCTACTCAATATCCACCTACAATTACATCTTTTCCCCTCTCTTTATTTAGATCTCCAACCTTATTCACTTTGCCCCTCAGGCATTCTCATTAATGATGGTAAGCTGCTATTTCATGCGCTATATTAATGAACTTTGGCTTAATATAATTGCTCAATTAATACAGCCATAATTGCATAATAATGATATAATTACAGCGGTAATTTTATGCCTGCAAATAATTACAGAACTATAAACAGTAGAAACAAGTGTGCAAATGAGCTGGTGGATCAGCTGTCCTTGACGTCTCAAGAAAGCTGTTTCAGAACATATCAGTTGTTGACAAATATCTGCTGTCATGTCATGTCTTCCCTTGATCAGCCTTATTGTACAGAATTCAAGCAATTCATCTTGCTTTAGACAAACACCCAGATCCTAAGATCTGATGTTCGAATAAGTAGTTAGGAATAGCTGCCATTATCACCAGATGTAGCACAATGCCATGACATTCATTCAAATGATCCATCCCATGCTCTCTTCTCTGCATATTTCCCTATTCATACTTGATATATGAAAGGCACCTTCAAGAGCCCATCCTTAGTAGGTTAAAAATACAATGGGAATACTCATACTAAACTGCTGCACATATTACAGTTACACAGATTGTGTCTGGGTCCCCCACTCTGTCTTTCAGTTGGACACGAGTTGTGGGTTCCCCTCAATTCCTGTGCATGTGGTGTCTGACTCATATCAAAAGTGGGTTTCTCCAATGGGAAATTAGCGCTCCCTGGGGCTAGCTCATGTCAAGAAAATGGCATGTGAGGGAACAATGAAGTTCCCTCTGCCCACATGCTGTGGTCCCTCTTTGAATCAGGCACCATGCATGCAGGAATTGAGGGGAACCTGCAACTTAGATCTGACTGAAAGAAAGAATGGGAAAACTAGGTGCAAGCTGTGTATACTATAATGCATAGACCAACCCTTGGGAAATGAAGTTGTGTCTACAGTGTATATGGCTTTTTAGGTCACAACAAAGGTTTCAAGAAAATCGATAAATGGCTCAGGAAGTTAGTAGACACTGCAGTGTAATCTCTACCCCACTGTTACATTAACGATACAGCAGGAATTTTTTTTTTTAGCAGAAAGAAGAAGTTGTGATTATATATTGTTAGGAAAACAGATGATTTCTAACATTCTAAACGAGCAGGTTTTAAAGAGAAATTCACCGATTGATGAGTATATTAGGGAGGCAAAGGCAATAGCAGCAGCAAGGCCCAGTGCTTATCTTGAATTGGTCATTTTCAAAGTGCCTGAGGAACAGTTTTTGACCACCACACTCTTTAATCATCATGAGGAGGAACTTGTGGATGAC